>NW_028270144.1:87572492-87873992 GCF_037043375.1 Chiloscyllium plagiosum
CCATTTTAAATTTTCCAGGGATGTGCAGACTAGTTGGATTAGCCCTGGAAAATACATAGTTATAGAGTTGAGGTTGGGTCTGAGTGGGATGCTCTTTGGAGGGTCGGTGTGGGCTTGATGAGATGAATGACCTGTTTCCCCAATGTAGGGATTCTTTGATATGCATATATGGGATAATCAGTCAAATTAAAGAAGGGAAGTTTATGAATAAAGGACTTCGAAGTTTATTTTGTTAGAAAAGGCAAGGTAGGTGTGTAGTTTCTTAAAATAGAGTGCTCAGGTCCTTAGATGTTTTTCCAATCAGTCACCTTAACTAAGGTTACAAGGAAATTCCACCCATTACTTCTAAAAGATACCATTTTAAGTTTCAGAAAATATTGCAAGATTTCTTTCAATGTACAAATTGACACAGATTCAGACCTTCATAAGACACATTAAACCTGGGATTTACAAGTAAAATGTATAAATGTTTACATTTAACTTTATCCAACTTTTAAATGTCAGAGGCTTTGACATTTTCTCCAAGTTACCTTCAATGGGATTACAGTATCATTGTAATTGATTGCTTACAGTCTGTAAACATATAAAGAGGATAAAACTGCACTGGCCTAAGTCAGGATCAATGTTGAACTGTGTGTGTGTGTCTCTCTCTGTTATCCCCCTCTCATCCTGTTGGCTTCTATTATCAAGATCTGAAATATTTCTGCATCCTTTTTTTTTGATCACACAATCATGGCATCACTGAAACAAAATCTAACTTTTATCCTGTAACAATCTGAGGCAAGTCCTCTAAATTATTATCTGGCTGTGGATCAGTGATTTTTCAAGTAGGCAATGTTTGTGAACCCTAGAACATAGTAAGAAAGTAAAACAATTTGATTCCATGAGTTTGTATACACAAATTAAAATTTACTAAACAAGATTAAAAAAATATTAAAATACACATTTACACAAGCACACACATACAAATACACACGCACACAACTTGTACTCGAACATTCCGAATTAACATGAGATCATTTGAGTTTGCTTGCTGAACATCTCACATCAAATAGCAGAAGCAGTCAAGACAGAAGCCACATATTTGTGAGCAACTCCCCAGGCATTAGTGACACGAGGGTCTTGAAATTCATTAAAACTGCCTCCTTTGCAAAGGATTCTTTCACTTTCAAAAATCCAGCTTTGAACCTCACTCAAAAGCCAATCTATCATGAACAGCTCACATCATGTCTGCCCTAACAGTGCATTCTATTTGATTCCTGAGGTTGCCCTCCAGCACCTACTCACAGCACAATTCCAGCCCTTTCATACTGGTAGTTTCACTGAGGTTGCCTGCTCTCAGCCTTCCCCAAAACTCCAATATTTCTCAAGCATTCCGTGCAAATACTGCTTCTGGGATTCTTCCATGCACACTCTCAGCTACTGATCACCTCCTGGGACTTGAATTTCCAGCATCTCAGATAAACTGCTGCAAAAAACTCTTGAGCTCCCAGCTATGCAATTGCTGCTGTTGAAATTACATTCCACTGGGCTTCACAAGACCAAACTCTAGCATCTAATCAGTGGCACAACTCTCTCGCTGCATAGCACAGTACTCTGCCGCCAGTGGCCACTTTCTTTTCTTAACTGCATGGAATCAGCTAACAGCAACACTTTAACATCCTTCTAATTCCCTCTCTCTCACTGACAAATTAACTGCTGAACTGCTTGAACTTTGAATTATTCTGATTGATGTCTTAAAACACTCCAACAGAGTCCCTCCACTATTCCTAGTCAAAATTGAATGTAGCATTCTATCCCTGAAAGACACATTTTCCAGTTAAACCCCTTCACAGTTGCCAATTTTATACAAAAACATAGGTGAACAGAAAAATGGATCTTATGACTATACATGCCCAAATTATGATCCACGTCCTATGCTTCCTGCAATAATTGACTACACTTAGCATGGATTTCAGATTAAATTACATTACAATGTGGAAACAGGCCCTTCGACCCAACAAGTCCACACTGACCCGCCGAAGCATAACCCACCCATACCCTTACATTTTAATTAAGTCTTCACAGCTCCTGTTGCCAAGATGGTGTTATAACTCTTTTCCTCTGAAGCCACTATCCAACTATATCTGAGTCTGTCCCCAGTTTCACATTGAGGACGTCTGATACCTTTTAGACAAATTAATGCTAACTTCTAAATTCACTGCTTAGATGAATGAGCCCTCTTGAACAAACCTGCAAAGTACAGTGAAGTGAGAGAAAGAGACAAACAGTATGATGAACTAAAGTAGAATTTCTTGAAGGCTAAATATGCTTGACCAGCAGTGAAGATAGTGTGTTGCTGGGAAAGCACAGCAGGTCAGGCAGCACCTGAGGAGCAGGAGGCTCAATGTTTTGGGCATAAGCCCTTCATCAGGATTCTCCTGCTCCTCAGATGCTGCCTGACCTGCCGTGCTTTCCCAGCAAAACACTATCAGCTCCAGCATCTGCAGTCCTCACTTTCTCCCAGCAGTGAAGGCAGCATGGATTAATCCTCAAAGTCTAAGGACCTCTTGAACATCAATCGCACAATTCTCCTTCTCTTTGTCTTTCTTTATTATATCTCAGGAGTATTGTCACTATAAAAGTGATGGTGATGATGATGCCCAAGATGACTTGGATTCTTTTATATTATTTCTAATTCTGACATCCTTGTGCCATGTCTGGACCTATCATAACCCTTTCAATTGATTGAAAGGGCAGTCACTAGCTTTTTCTCCCACCTTCTTGGCTCAGCTGTTGTGGTCGGTAACTGGAAACAGATGTTCATACTTTGTGCTTCACCTTACCTGTGAGACTTCCAGAAAACAAGTTTCCTCTTATTCATGCAGTATAGCTAATTAACCGTCTGAAGATGTTAAAACATGTTAAATGGCTTCTTTTGTGGAAAAACAGGAAAATAAATCTTAAATGTATTACTATTGAATATAACCAAATGATCAGAATGTTAGAAAACTATCCTAATTAAAAAGGTATGTGTGATTTGTATATGTACTAGTCTTCATCATTGTAAGGAAGGAGTCACGCAGAGGATCAGTTCTGTTTGAGTTTGAGTATGTGATTAAGACAATCAGATTCTGTGACTCAGTACAGACAAGCAAGCATACTGAGTTCTTATCGGTAATTCAGTTCTTCTCACAGTGTTGAGAATCTTGTATCTTGCAACTGCAGATTTCAACAGCATAGTCTGTAACTGTTTAATTCACCACACACTCAGCAGGCAAGAACTTAAGCTTGTCTACTTAATGCGTTTAGTATGAAATCCCAAAATACTAGTTGTAATGAATACAAAATTTTACATTAGTAAATTTTACAACTTCTCTGCCATGGTTCCAAAACACAGTAAGGGCTTTCAAATGCACTTGTTGGACTATGACCTGGTGTTGTGTGATTTTTATCTTTGTCCTCACTGAAGGCATTCCCACCTATAAGGAAACCCAGCCTCTGCACACAATACCCAACAATTTATAGTAGCTTCCCAGGAATCACTGGGAATATGCTATTCTTTATATGGAGATAGGATTCCCTGAAGGATTTTCATTAAATAGCAAATAGCAGTTATGCAAGTTCTGTTATTTACATAATCATAGTGATTATTGGCACTGCTGTGTCAGCCATTTACATATCTCTATCATTGTTGAACAGTACATTATATGGCTACATATTAATCCTCTGTACTATGAAAACAACATGTTGGGGACAGAGTGACACAAGTGGCACATAACTGAAACTACAGTAGTCTCCTGAGTACAGTGGGATTATTTAAAATGTACTGACTGGACAATAGCTTACTAATATACATGAATTATTTACCACCAAGTTACAGCAAGCTGTGCTTTCTGCAGCTCAGCAAAATCTCGTGGTTTGTCTCTAAGCCAAGAAAGAAGTCAGAGGGCAGAAACTTCCTAGGCCCCGAACAATGTGGGCTATGACAAGAAATTTGGGAAAATTTGGGGAGGTAATAAGTGACGCATATCTCAAGGATATGACACACTTCCTGATCTGGATGTCAAGATTGGGATTCTAGACAGTGAGTGTTGAGAAGCCAATAGTTGAAGACTATCACTCATTACCACCCTCATTACTATCTGATCTCATCTCATTAATATGGACTCTCCTATTCTACCAACCACCAGATGGAAACTAGACACCAAGAGTTACTGACATGAAAGGCTTAATCGATACCTGGTCACTCCAAGACTCACCACTTGCTCTTCCAGGTCACCATCTTGGATATCCAGCACCAACGTCTCAGGGTACACTCCATAGGCAGCAGCTGAAAGCATATCATTCCATAGACATTGATAGCTGACACATATCAACCTCACCACATCACAGATCCACTTCCAGCATGGTCCTGTACTTCAATATTATACTTTGTAGCACACCAGTACCTCTCATTGGATGCTGCTGCAAGAGGGACAGACACTCAGCTGATGGATTAGACCAAGTTGCATTTTCAAGCTGTTTGCTTGGTGTCTTAATGCTCACTACCTGGATGCTCACACATTCCTGCATTGCCTTTTTGGGTTTTGCCCCCTCTGCTAGAACTTAAATGTTGACAGTTCTTTGGTCTTGTTGACACAAAGCCAGCAGCTTGTCACACTGGTCAGTAATCATCTGTCAAGGGGCTGACCATGTTGCTCTGTGGTACACTGCTCGGTCAACCTGATACCTGCACCATATGCCAAACACATTACATGGGCAGCAGATAGTCAGCCATGTCTGAAAGTCAGAGGGGAGTCGTATTCCATCAAGTGCTGGGAGACATCCTTCAGTCTGGTTGTCCCTGCACAGTTAGTTAATGGCAGCCTCCTATACCAATGCAGGGGCTTTTGTACAGTCAGCTGATTGCCAGGGCAGTCAGCGTCAGAGGGTCTATACCTCTTCATATGGGTAATTGGGCCATGCTCAGCCCAATGGGTCCAGTGAACCCAATTTCAGGATGTCAAGGGTGTTATATAGATACCAGTCAGGGATCTCATCACTCATTGTTCAAGGCTCTCCAACTGTCATTCAAAGAGGGCAGGGGGAACACAAGGTCAAACTTGGGGGTCCATTCACTAAAACTCCAGAGGGAAATATCAGGGGTTAGTGCTACAGGAGGGAGACTGAGGAACTTAATTGTGGGGACTGGAGTCAAAATGCTGGGATGCAGAGTGGATTACAGTAGTGAAGGCAACAACTCAATATACAAGGAAGGGGTAATGATAAAGCATAGGAGGGAAAGGGTTAATTAATGCAGGGAGATGGGGCTTATTGACTGTAAGCAGCATCCTTACTTCCATGGAAGGACAGTACACCTCTGAGTAATACTTATTTTGTGAACCAAAGGCATTAGCCTGCTGTGTGCTGTCCAAATCCATGCCCCATACCATGACCATGCAGTGAAGGATAATCCCCCTAATGGCTATGACATGACAACAATGTTTGCCTGCCTAGGAAGAGAGCGTTTGTTTGCCAAAGCAGCAGTCACTTGCCATTTACACATGGTGCTGGAGCGGCTCATTTTACAACTCGTACCGTTGAACTTTAAGCACTAAGATTGGGTGGGCCCTGTACCTTCAATCCTATAGTGAAAAGTGAAAATATATTTACAAATATGAAAATGTATTTCAAATGACATGTCTACCAGCCCTGTATTTCTTATGAGGAAGGGGCACCCGGAGTGATGTCAAAGCTCCCTCATCCCCCAGTCAACTTAGCGTGGGTGGTGAGCACCTTTGGCTTGAGCAATGCAGTGTGGGTCTACATGTAATCAGGGTGCTGGACCTGTCTATCCAAGGCAGTCACCAACCTGTCCATGGAGGTAAACTTTGTCTCCTTGATAAACCTGCCTTGAGCAGCAATATGAAGTGCCAAATTGCTAACAGTGTGGGATGCTCTCCTACCTGGGGTTTGAGCATGGGCCTGGTTTCTGGCAGTCACTGAATCATCTAATCATACAATACAGAAGAGACCCTTTGGCCCATTGAGCCTGTACAGACCCTACCACCTACACTAGTCCCATTTTCCTACACCAGGCCTTAGTCTTGGGTGTTATCCCACTTCTCCGAGTGCCAGCAATCTGGTGAATTTCTTCCTCAGTCAACTTTGAAAATGTGCAGTGAAGAGCTCACCAACAGCTCCACCCACCTCTAATCTGGATAAAATAACCACCAAGGTGTCAGTATCTGAGTTGGTGGTAGGTGCAGAAGGCAGCCTTGCTGGTCTTTCCTCACTGGTACCTCTACCCTCTTCCTCAGAGATGGAGGAGGGCATGGCTCATGGGATCAGCCTCTTGATCACAAAGACCATGGGCAGGCCACTCACGCCCAAAGGTGACACAGAATCCTCTCCCCAGAGCAAGTGAGCAGACTAATATTCAGCACCCCACCTTGTGTCCCTGGCTCTTTCTCTCCTCTTATGGACTGTTTTCACTTGAAATGCAAGAAACCGTGGGATTGACTCAGATGAACGTGGATGGTACAGTTGGTGAGGTTCGCAAAGTCCCCTCTAGTAGGTTATGATTTGGAGATACCGGTGTTGGACTGAGGTGTACAAAGTTACAAACCACACAACACCAGGTTATAGACTGACAGGTTTAATTGGAAGCACTAGCTTTCGGAGTGCCATTCATCAACCACCTGATAAAGAAGCAGTGCTCCGAAAGCTAGTGCTTCCAATTAAACCTGTTGGACTATAACCTGGTGTTGTGTGATTTGTAACCCTCTAGTAAGTGAGTAGGCAGCGTAGCCTCCATTCAGGGTTAGTAAAATGGGGATTTTTAGGAGGGGTGTAAGACCAAGTGAGGGAAGAGCTTAGAGGCGAGAGCCTAAGTCTCAGTGGAGTTGGGTACAGATACAGTGGGGATGAGGTAGCAGACAGAAGATGTTAGCTCTTGCTGTGTCAGAGTGAGGAAGGTCCATCGCTTTCTTTAGGCCCAGCTGCTGAGCTTTTTCCAGACAATGGCACTGGCCTGGGTGGCAGCCTCAGACCAGGCTGGCAGATCTGGTGTCGTGGCCCCCTCTGCTTGTCTGGGGAGAGGTGAGGACCTCCCTCTTGTACATCACCCTATCCAGCAGGCTCTTCAAGCAATGTTCCCTCTAAACAGCACAGTCGCTCAGAGTGTCTGCATTTGCTGATCAGCGTGCGGACACATTGATTTCCAGTTCTGGAATCTGCTGCCACATGGAGGTCCGTGGGAAAATGAGAGGGAATGTAGTCTCCATGTCCCTGTGTGCAAAAAGGGCAGCAGTTTTCCCCATTTGCCATGTCCTGGGCAAATGTTTCCTAGGTTTCAGGGCAGTTCTGAGCTGCCAGTGTTTGACCAAAAGTGCAATGACATTTTAACAAGAGATCTCAGGATATCCTGGCAGTGGCAAATACTTCTGGCTACAATAAATGGGAAAAATGGGCTAGCATCAGATAAGAGAGTTGCCATAGGGCATGGCATGTAGTTAATGAGAAGATTGGATGGGAAAACCTGCTACGCCTCACAAATGGAAACCCTTCATGCAACTCAATAAAACTAACGCTCTGCCAATTTCCTATGAGATTCGGCTTTTAGTCTTAAACTGAGTTTCCAAGGTGAAAGGAAAAAGAATCTGAAAATGTGGTAAATTGGTTTGCAATTGGTTTAGTGATTATGCTCAGTATCCAGAGGATGTAAAGATCTTATTCTGCTGAACGATCATTCATAAGTGTGTCAAATGACTTACTTGTTGACAAATAATATGATCAGTCTCCTCAGATGTGAAGCAAAGTGAACGGATGAAGAATGAAATGTAAAATTAACCAGACAGAGATATTCAAGAGATGAAAATACACAACTGGGAATACAGTAGTTACAGTCAACTGTAACTGTTCCAGTATTGCCTGTCATTTTTCATCCCTTATCGTTATTAGGCCTAAGCTACCATTGGTTTTATAGTCTATTAAATCCTTGATACCAGAGATTTAAAATTCTGTTCTAATACTGATTTCAACCAATAGAAATGTAAGAATTGAACAGCACCAGTGATGCATTGAATACTCTCCTGGATTTATACTTCTGCAAATCAATGTTTGCAAATTAACTTGATTGAAATTTTATCTGAGCACTATTTAATATTGTCTGTGATTCCATCCATATTTAATAACTCTTGGAATGATACAGCTTAGTATAGAGTCTCCGAGCATGTCTCTGTTCTTTGAATGGTGCCAAGTGCTGAGGTTCTCAAATCATGGTTTGAACCAATGATCAGGATTATGTTAACAAGTGTATGGTTCAGGTATCAGTACACAATTTAAAAACATCATCATGGATGTCACAGAAAAAGGAAGATTGGGGGTGAACTTGAAATAGATTTTATTTCTCTCTTAAGCTCAAGACTACAAAGTACTATTTAATTACGCATCTCTCCTTTTACTCCCTTTGCTTGCTAATATAGGCTAAAGGGATTTTCCCCAAACCCTGTTTTTTGTGTGTTCAAATTCTCAACATAAACTCATTGCAAAAACTTTTAAGATGATCTCAAGCCCTCAACATGACTCCCATCGGACCAACTCCAAGCCAGGGTCAGCATCTCTTATTTCTCTGCAGTTTTCATGGAGTCAGGCAGTTTAAAGTGCTAAAAGAAGCATGTGTTTCATGGAACCTTGAGATATCATGAGGCTGAGGGGTGACCTTATAGAAGTTTACAAAATTATGAGGGGCATGGATAGGATAAATAGACAAAGCCCTTTCCCTGGGGCTGGGGAGTCCAGAAGTAGAGGGCATAGGTTTAGGGTGTGAGGGGAAAGATATAAAAGAGACCTAAGAGACAACTTTTTCACACAGAGGGTGGTACATGTATGGAATGAGCTGCCAGAGGAAGTGGTGGAGGCTGGTACAATTGCAACATTTAAAAGGCATTTGGATGGGTATATGAATAGGAAGGGTTTGGAGGGAAATGTGCCAGGTGCTAGTAGGTGGGACTAAACTGGGTTGGGATATCTGGTTGGCATGAATGGGTTGGACCGAAGGGTCTATATTCATGCTGTACATCTCTATGACTCTATAAATGAGGGAATATTTGAAAGGCAAGTTCAAAAGGGTCATGCCCTCATTCTGAGCTTTAATATCCTAACACTAGCCCAAATAACTCATCATGTCTAAGCAAGGTGAGCGAGTGTTAAGATAGACAGGAAATAAGAAGAATATAGGAATATTCAAGAAGAACAGGAAGGCAGAAGAAGGTGGAGGATTATCAGTGCTAGTCAAATTGGTCTTTGTGCAATAGTTAGAAATGACCTTGCTCAGGAGATCAGAATGTACAGTCAGTTTGTTTGGAGATGGAAAGAGTAGAGGAAAGTGTCGTGAAGTTGAAGGCGTGTAGTGTACTTTTAAGAGAGACAGAATGCTGTTCTGAACAGAGAGTTACAAGCACCCATGTAAAGGACTAGATGGCAAACCCAGAGTGTACCGGAAAATTGAAAATATGTAATATTTGGCTGTGAAATGAATACCTGAATTTTGATTGCTGTTTTGACAACAATTTGAATTTAACCAATCAGTTTAAATTATGCCACAGAGTACTAAAACCCAATCGAATTTGAATTTATTGTTTTGCCAACATCAAACCAATGAGACAATCTGACAATGGTTGGGGGGGGGATCTAAAATGCGAACATTTTGAAGATGGGTCAGAGAGTAACTGCCATAAAAAAAGAAACTCATGGAGAGCTAACATCTTGCTCTCAAAGAAATTAGAAAACACTCTCTATCAAAGGTACCTTTTCATATGAAAGATAATCGCAGTAAAAAGAAAGAAGACGACCCAGTGCCAGGAGAAGAAAGACACTGAAGAAGACAGCCACTGTGTGGTTTTGAAATTAAATTGATGTAATTTTAATAAGTGTCTTATTGGAACAGCATATTGTTATAGAGTTGGAGGCAGGTAATAAGCAGTTAAGAGAAAGGGGGGCTTAGAGTTGTGAATAGTTGTTATTTGATATTTACTTTTAGAGTTAAAGAATAAATTAACATTATTTTCTTTAAATAGTGGAATTTGGGGAGTTCTCTGTCCCTCATATTGGAACAGATTACAAGGCGAGGCAAGCTTTTCTGGGTGTTTGACTTGATTAGGAGAGGGGTTCACCTCCATGTCGTAACAAAAGAGATCACTTTTTGGAGTGATCTACTGATTCCATGATGTAACCATGATGTAGGACAAAGTATACAAAAAGTGCTTGAGATATATTGGCTTATGATAATGGATGGCACTAATTTTTAAGATTTTAATCTAAATATAAACTTGTCACAGCAGCCTTGATGAAGAGACCATAGAATGCTGTTGAGAGAGTTCCTGAGAGTACAACATTCTGGAACTGACCAAAGATCAGGCTAATATAAAATCAAAAAAAAAGAGCTAGAGAAACACAGCATGTCTGGTCGCATCTCTGGAGACAGAATCAGAGTAAGCCTTTGAAATCTGATATGACTCAGCTTCAGAACACAGACAGGAGGTTATACTGGACTCGATTCTATGCAATGTATCAGGATTATTTAATAACCTCTGAGTAAAGTCACCTTAGGTAACAATGATCATATTATGATTGAATTTTCTATCCAGTTTAAAATGGAGAAGAGTAAGACTATACTTTGAACTTAAAAACGGCAACCAACTGGGCATGAAAGCTCAATTAGTTGAAGTGAATTGCAATATTAGTCCAGAAGATAGATCAGAAGAAAAGCAGCGGTAGACATTTAAAGGGATATTTCAGAGAATTCAGCATAAATCTATGCCTACTACCATGATGAATTCTCAAGGGGAGGACTCGCCATTTGCGGTTAACTGAAAAATTTAAGGAGAAAGCATATAATTATGCAAAGGTGACTGCCTGAATGCAAAAAATAGCAGAGAATGATGTTAGAACCCTCATTATTTTTCATTATTTTAATATTTGTTCTTTTGTTGATTTTGGTTTGGGGGCTGAAGATGACTTGTGTACTTTGCGAAACAGCTTATAGTAAAAGGAAAATTAACAGATCAAAACAAGCTCCTGTTTGTATGTAAGGCCAGACCTGCAGATTCATTGCAGGCTGAGCCTTAATCAAAGTGTTTTGAACTGACATAGCAAGTTATTAACCAAATCAGTTCCTCAGAATTGGTTCAACATGTCTGGATGAGATCCTATGTTCAAGCAGATGGCAGATGTTCAGTGGTAATTGAAGCCTCAAGAAAAGAAAATCAGTCTATGAGGGCAGAAGCAGAGTTAGAGTTGTCTTTCAACTGTGGTTTGTGTGAAGGAAATGACCTTGATTGTTGACAGCACAACATGAAGATTTGAAAGCTCCCCACCTAATTTCCCACACAGGCCTTTGGATCTCAGAGAGGGGAAGGCTGTGTTAAAAGTATTACTACATTTTTCTGAGTGAACTGAGAAGGTCACCCTGATCAACAGTTCCAGAAAGCAACCAAGGAGTTCACATCTATGCCTGTGAAACAACACATTGTGAAAAGCATTTAAGTAATCTGACCAGTTATGTTACTTTATTTTTCTTTTAACTGTGTTTGGCTGGCTGTCTTTTGTGTGAATAGGGGCTGAGAACAAATGTTTTGGATTTAAAGCATAGACATTAATCGGATTGCCTTTGTGTTTCTCTTTCTCTCTGCTAAAGTTATTGTACGTTTAATAAATGGTTGAGTCTTTTGCTTGAGATGCAAAAATCAATGTTTGGAATTAAATATTTACAAGTCTGGATTGGATATTCCAAAATCTGATTAGGAACCTTGGGAGTAACTGTTGGGGTTCCCTTAAGGTTTAATTTTACTGTGTTGTGAATACAGAGGCAGAAAGGCTGATTTGGTTTGGCTGTCTATCTCCAACTAACCATGTGTTATCGTGTTGTCCAATTATTTCCTAGCCCTATTTTCTTTTCATGAATGTGAATCATACTTGACTTTGAAAAAATTATAACCCATTCCGAAGTGCTGAAGTCTTTATGGCAGCAAACAAACTCATCGTTGTAATCATTTTCCCAACATGTTCTAATCACTTAATATTGCAAATTATGTGATGTTGGTCTATTTTAATTTTAGTAGAGAATTTCTTGTTTGCTCACTAAAGAACCTCAGAAGCGTAGAGAGATTTCCTACCTTTGCTATTCCCGCCAAATTATAAGCGGGCTGTAAGTTTTGACAGAAAACAAGAATGCAAGAAATCTTACACTGTCACTGACCCCTGTGGAGAATATGCTTGTGAAAAATGTAAGTGTTCCCTCTACAATAGGCTTGTCAAAAATAAATTTTGTGTAAAATATAAGGCTCAGTGCTGCAGAAACCACAATCAGAGGTCATAAGGCTCAGTGTGGACCATAGGGGACAAAATGTTGCCTTAGCAAACACGTACACAAAACCACAAACAGGTCATAAGGCTCAGTGTGGGGGAGAAGTGTTGAGCTAGCAAGCACATACACAGTTTGCAGCGAAAAGGGGCGCACGCTAACAAAAGACCACAGAGGGATGTGGTGAAACCATCAAGCTAATACCTGCACTTTGTCACGTGTAAAGCCAAATAAGGCAAGAAACAAACAAGAGTAAGGGGCGACAGGCTGAGAGTAGTGGGAGAAGTAAACAGGGGAGGAGTGAAGTGAGTAGCTTATGATAGGTTTGACGCTTTGCATGCTAAGCCAATAAGCTAAAAGAGGAGTACTGAGAGACTCAGCTATGTAACGTGTTAATCGGGGTGCCTACTTGTCACCCATTCTTATAAGAATGTTTTAATAAATACCTGCTTCGGATTTTGATTAAGACTGAAATTATTGAAGAGTGAGAGCCATTTCTCACACCCCTAACAATGAAAGGAAGTTTTGGCCCTGTTTTCAGTTACATGATGATGAAGGAAAACATTTGTTTTACAGACTTGGAACTCAAAAAGAAAATTGTGCTCTACAGCTGTCAGTTAACGATAACTTACTGAGCTGATGTTATGGTTAATCACAAACATTGCAGTTATTATTTTGGTTGCAGAAAGGCCTTCGATCCATACTTGTGCAGCACTTTTAAGTTTACTCGACAGAGATTTGCAACTGTTATATTTGATGTGAAAACCAAGTTCCTCATTTGATCTTGTGTTTATGTTGTGTCATTGGTTCAACTGAATTGCATTTATTATGTCTCTCTTTATCCAGGACCAGAAGGTGCTCTCTTTGAACATTCTGTGGAGACACCAGTTGTCAGAGCTGAACCATTCAAGCAGCTCAGGTAGGAAACAAACTCATAAATAACAAAGACCAACTTGTTCTAGCTGTGTGTCTGAATTCTAATGTAGTTTCAACAAAATTGCAAGTACTATTCAAAAACGCACAATTGTTTTGAGTAGATTCGTAATGCTGATACAATTGTTGCAGCAATAATTTTCAAATGTTAGAGCTTAACAGGTCATTTAATTTGTGCATTACATCCTTTAATGCATTTTCTTAGACCAAACTTCAATAAACTAATGGAGATAATTTTTAAACTTTTGTTCATTGTGAGATTTCTGCATACAGATTTTTCAATTAATTCCTGATTACTAAAGTTAAATGAGAAATACTGATAACATATTTCAATAATTTTAGGCATTTAAGAAACATGAATTGTTGGTTGGTACCTGGGACTTCGATGTTGTGGCTATTACGGAGACATGGCTAGAACAGGGACAGGATTGGCTGTTGCAGGTTCCGGGATTTAAATGTTTTAGTAGGGTCAGAGGTGGGGGTAAAAGAGGGGGAGGTGTGGCATTGCTTGTCAAAGATAGTATTACAGCGGTGGAAAGGACGATGGATGAGGACTTGCCATCTGAGGTAGTTTGGGCTGAGGTTAGGAATAGGGAAGGTGAGGTCACCCTGTTAGGAGTCTTTTACAGGCCTCCTAATAGTCCTAGAATCATTGAAGAAAGGATTGGGAAGGTGATTCAGGAGATGAGTGACAGTAATAGGGTGGTTGTTATGGGGGACTTTAACTTTCCTGATATTGATTGGGAAAGCTATAGCTCAAGTTCGTTAGATGGGTCAGTGTTTGTTCAATGTGTGCAGGAGAGTTTCCTGACACAATATGTAGACAGGCCAACAAGAGGTGAGGCCATACTGGATTTGGTTCTGGGTAACGAACCAGGCCAGGTGTTAGAATTAGAGGTAGGTGAGCACTTTGGGGATAGTGACCATAATTCGGTGATTTTTACACTCGTGATGGAGAGGGATAAGTGTGTACTACAGGGCAAGAATTATAGCTGGGGTAAGGGAAATTATGATGCGGTGAGGCATGACTTAGGATGTGTGGCTTGGAAAAGTAGACTCCAAGGCAAGAGTGTAAATGATATGTGGAACTTGTTCAAGGGGCAACTATTGAGTGTCCTTGATAATTATGTACCTGTCAGGCAGGAAGGAAAGGGTCGTGCGAGGGAGCCGTGGTTTAATAAGGAATTGGAATCCCTTGTTAAATGGAAGAGGGCGGCCTATCTCAAGATGAGACGTGAAGGTTCAATTGGGGCGATTGAGAGTTATAGGGTAGCCAGGAAGGACCTGAAGAGAGAGCTAAAAGCAGCAAGGAGGGGACATGAAAGGTCCTTAGTAGATAGGATTAGGGAAAACCCTAAGGCTTTCTATAGGTATGTTAGGAATAAAAGAATGACTAGGGTAGGAATAGGTCCAGTCAAGGATAGTAGGGGGAAGTTGCGTGTGGAGGCGGAAGAGATTGGGGAGACACTGAATGAATACTTTTCTTCAGTATTCACTCAGGAACAGGGCATTGTTGTCGATGAGAATACTGAGGCACAAATAAGTAGAATGGATGGCTTTGAGGTATGTAGAGAAGAGGTGTTGGAAATCCTGGAAAAGGTGAAAATAGATAAGTCCCCTGGGCCTGATGGCATTTATCCTAGGATTCTCTGGGAAGCAAGGGAGGAGATTGCAGAGCCATTGGCCTTGATTTTTATGTCCTCTTTGTCTACAGGAGTAGTCCCAGAAGACTGGAGGATAGCAAATGTGGTTCCCTTGTTCAAAAAGGGGAGTAGGGATAGCCCTAGTAACTATAGGCCGGTGAGTCTCACTTCTGTTGTGGGCAAAGTCTTAGAGAGAATTGTAAGGGATAGGATTTATGCACATCTGGATAGGAATAATGTGATCAAGGATAGTCAGCATGGTTTTGTGAAGGGCAAGTCGTGCCTCACAAACCTTATTGAATTCTTTGAAAAGGTGACGAAGGAGGTTGATGAGGGGAAAGCGGTAGATGTGGTATATATGGATTTTAGTAAGGCGTTTGATAAGGTTCCCCATGGTAGGCTACTGCAGAAAATACGGAGATATGGCATTGAGGGTGAGTTGGAGGTTTGGATTAGGAATTGGCTGGATGGAAGAAGACAGAGGGTAGTAGTTGATGGCAAAGTTTCTTCATGGAGTGCCGTCACTAGCGGTGTTCCGCAAGGATCTGTTTTGGGACCATTGTTGTTTGTCATTTTTATAAATGACCTGGAAGAGGGGTTAGAAGGTTGGGTGAGCAAGTTTGCGGATGATACGAAAGTCGGAGGAGTTGTTGACAGTGAGGAAGCATGTAGCAGGTTACAGCAGGATATAGAGAAGCTGCAGAGCTGGGCAGAAAGGTGGCAGATGGAATTCAATGTAGCTAAGTGCGAGGTGATTCACTTTGGGAAGAATAACAAAAAGATGGGGTACTGGGCTAATGGTCGGATACTTGGTAGTGTGGATGAGCAGAGGGATCTTGGTGTCCATGTACACAGATCTCTGAAAGTTGCCACCCAGGTAAATAGTGCGGTGAGGAAGGCATATGGCGTACTGGCTTTTATTGGTAGAGGAATTGAGTTCCGGAGTCCTGAGGTCATGATGCAGTTGTATAAGACTCTGGTACGGCCGCATCTGGAATATTGTGTGCAGTTTTGGTCGCCATACTATAGGAAGGATGTGGAGGCATTGGAACGGGTGCAGAGGAGGTTTACCAGGATGTTGCCTGGTATGGAAGGAAAATCGTATGAGGAAAGACTGAGGCACTTGGGGCTGTTTTCACTAGAGAAAAGAAGGTTTAGGGGTGACTTGATTGAGGTGTACAAGATGATTAGGGGGTTAGATAGGGTCGACAGTATGAACCTTTTCCCGCGTATTGAGTCGGGTATTACAAGGGGGCATAGCTTTAAATTAAGGGGGGGTAGATATAGGACTGATGTTAGGGGTAGGTTCTTCACTCAGCGAGTCGTTAGTTCATGGAATGCCCTGCCAGTAACAGTGGTGGACTCTCCCTCTTTATGGGCATTTAAGAGGGCATTGGATAGGTATATGGAGGATAGTGGGTTAGTGTAGTTTAGGTGGGCTTGGATCGGCGCAACATCGAGGGCCCAAGGGCCTGTACTGCGCTGTATTCTTCTATGTTCTATGTTCTATGAATTATTAACAAGATGATTATTAATCATGAATCATTAACAAGTGACAACATCTTGGCACTTTTACTTGGTATCATTGTACAAAACTTAGTGTAATAAGCCCCTGCTTATTTTAGTCCCAGAACAAGATGTTTTAAAATCATCCTTCTATAACAATCATATCTTGTACACAAAACAGTGAAAGTTCTCTATGTCCAAACACATGTAAATTCTTCAAAAGCAATGGTAACAGAATTTAATCTGATTAGCTTCTTACCATTGATTCCCTGATAATTAATTTTGATTACAAGGCAGTCAAAATCTAATAGAATAAGTAAGAAACTCCGGTTTGCTCAAAGAGAGAATAAAGTCGATCGAACCTAGTGCAATAAAAAATAATGGTTGAAAGTGTCACATCTTTTAATCTGTGCTGTACCTGAATTTCTGAATGTTTCTGTTTTTTCTCGATAAAAAATCTAAAGACTAGCTCATCATTTGATACTTTATCAAGTCAATACAGCAGTAAACCTGCACAGGTAAGTCTGTCACCAGGGACATCGGATCTTCCCATTGACTTCCAGATAACAATGAATGCTGTAAGGTCCGAGCTGCACAAGCAGCAACCAACTAATTATGTTTGTATTGTTGAACCCGAACAATAGTCCAGTGCATATTTAGTACTCCGTGAAGCCTTGGTTCTTACCCATGCAGTCTGTGTTACATTCATAGGATATAGATCAGTAGAGCACCTCGATACAGGATGAGACAGGAAAACAATAATCCACCAGCGTAGATTTATCACCAGTTTGCATTTATAATTCTTTAAGCATGGTTGTGTTTCTGTGCGTTTTTTAAAGCAGAGATATATCACAATGGTTTGGACACATCTTAGATGTTCAGTTTAGATTACTAATTGTACTCATTAATATTGAGTTGCACCACCACATTATTCCTTTTTTTCCCTAATGGATTCGGCACAAATTTCATGTGAATTTAACTAAAGAGTAAGTGCTGGATCAGTGGTGCTGGAAGAGCACAGCAATTCAGGCAGCATCCAACGAGCAGCAAAATCGACGTTTCGGGCAAATGCCCTTCATCAGGAATAAAGGCAGAGAGCCTGAAGCGTGGAGAGATAAGCTAGAGGAGGGTGGGCGTGGGGAGAAAGTAGCATAGAGTACAATAGGTGAGTAGGGGAGGAGATGTCAGAAGGTCAGGGAGGAGAGGGTGGAGTGGATAGGTGGAAAAGGAGCTAGGCAGGTCGGACAAGTCCGAACAAGTCAAGGGGACTTGAAGGGCTTTTGCTCGAAACGTCAATTTTGCTGCTCGTCGGATGCTGCCTGAATTGCTGTGCTCTTCCAGCACCACTGATCCAGAATCTGGTTTCCAGCATCTGCAGTCATTGTTTTTATCTAAGGAGTAAGTGCACCTGCATTGACAAAGCAGTTTTTAACTTAGCAAAATATGCTTCTAAATATTTGGATTCGTTTTTGGAAAGTGGAGAAACAATAATTACTCCAACATAGCTATACAATTATCTATGTTTTAAGAATAGTCAAAACACTTCACCTTTCAAAATAATATCAAACAAAGCAAAAATAAATGCAAAATATGAATTAAATATGAAGTTCCACTGAAAAATGTCAGGCATGTCATTGACTCCTAAATGCACTCTAAAATGACCTCGAAAGTCACTCTGTTGTATCATACTGTTACAAAGTCAGCCAGACCGTCTGGTATCAACCAAAAGCACCAGAAATAACATCAAACAGTTCCATAGAAGAGTCGTGTTAAACTCAAAATGTTAACTTTCTTCCTCTCACCACAGATGCTGCCAGGCTGGCAGGGTTTCTCTTGCACTTTGTATTTTTATTACAGCAAACCCAACCCTGTTGACAACTGCAACATCCTCCTTACCAACATCTGGGGGCTTGTACTAAAATCGGGAGAGTTGTCCCACAGACTAGTCAAGCAACAGCCTGACAGTCATACACATGGAATCAGACCTTACAGACAACATCCCAGAAAACATTATCACCTGGACGTGTCCTGTCTCATCAGCAGGACAGATCTACTAGAGGTGGCAGCACAGGGGTATGCAGTCAAGAGGGAGTTATCAGGCTCCATTGTGGGATAGATGCCAGAGGTGTTACTGTACTGGAAGAGTTTGGTTGGGGGAGCAGCAAGTTCTGGAGCACAAGTCTTCAGTACTGTTGCTGGAATGTCATCAGGCCTTAGCATATTCAATGTGTCCAACTGTTTTTGATATCACATGGAGAGAATAAATAGAATGAAGACTGACATCTGTGATGCTAGGGACCACTGGCAGAGGCCAATATGGATTATCCACTCAGTACTTCTGGCTGAAGACTGCTGCAAATGCTTCAATCTGATCCTTTGCATTCATGTACTGAGCTCTTCCATTATTGAGAATGGGGATGTTTGTGGAGCCTCCAGTGAATTGGCCACTATCATTTACAAATTGCAGACTTAGATCTGATCCATTGGTTGTGAAATCACTTGGCTCTGTCTATCACTTGGTTATGTTGTCTGACACATAAATAATACCAAGTTGTCATTTCACCAGGTTGAACCTCATTTTTACATATGCCTAGTCCTGCACCTGGCATGCCTTGCTGCACTCTTCATTGAACCACATGACTCGGGAAATGGTTATGCGGGGATATGCCAGATCATGAGATTCCAGATTGTGTTGGAATACAATTCTGCTGATGATGATGGCTCACAGCAGCTCATAGACACCCACTCCTGAGTAGCTAGATCTGTTTAGATGTTATATGTCAGAAACATGAGATAACTGTCCATCTTTTGCCACTGGTCCTGAGGGCTACTTATAGACAAGGATATTGGCTTGGATTGTATGGCCAGCATTAAAGGAATAGCATTCATAACTCACCTTGCTGACAGATGTCAGCAAATTTCGCATAGGCTTTAGAAGGACATGGAGAGCAGATGCATAGGAGTGCCTACTAGCTGCAAGTTCCCTTCCAAGGCACACACCATCCTGATGGTTAGGCCACTGTTAGAATATTGCATGCAATTCTGGCCTCCTTCCTAGCAGAAAGATGTTGTGAAACTTGAAAGGGTTCAGAAAAGATTTACAAGGATGTGGCCGGGGTTGGAGGATTTGAGCTACAGGGAGAGGCTGAACAGGCTGGGGTTGTTTTCCCTGGAGCATCAGAGGCTGAGGGGTGACCTTATAGAGGTTTACAAAATTATGAGGGGCATGGATAGGATAAATAGACAAAGTCTTTTCCCTGGGGTTGGGGATCTAGAACTAGAGGCCATAGGTTTAGGGTGAGAGGGGAAAGATATAAAAGAGACCTAAGGGGCAGCTTTTTCACACACAGAGTGGTACGTGTATGGAATGAGCTGCCAGAGGAAGTGGTGGAGGCTGGTACAATTGCAACATTTAAGAGGCATTTGGATGGGTATATGAATAGAAGGGGTTTGGAGGGATATGGGCCGGGTACTGGCAGATGGGACTAGATTGGGTTGGGATATCTGGTCGGCATGGACAGGTTGGACCGAAGGGTCTGTTTCCATGCTGTACATATGACCCTATGACTCTATGTCATGGATTTGTCACTGTTCTGCGATCAAACCCAGGAACTCACTTCCTAACAGTACACTGTGGATGTTCCTATACCACTTAACTGCAGTCATACTGTAAGACAGCTCATCATTTCTTGGGGCAGTTGTGGATGGGCAATAAATGCTGGTTCAGCCAGCAAAGTTCCATTTCTTTAATTGATTTATAAAAGGTTTATTGCACAAAGTGAAGCTCATATTATGAGGTAACATACTAGCATCAGTAGAAGATTGGCTGGCTGGCAGAAAACAGAGAGTATGCATAAGTGGGGACCTTTTTTCAGATTAGTAGAATGTGATAAGAGGGGCAAACAAGGTGAATGCTGGAGAAACTCAGCAGGACTGATGGCATCTGTGGAGAGAAAGAGTTAATGTTTTGAGTCTGGTATGGTTCTTTTTCAGAAGAGTGGGGTCCTGAATTATTCTGTGCTGAGCCCTTAAATGTTTACAATTTATCAATGAATTTGATGAGGATAACAAGGTATTGTGGCTAAATTCAGTAGCAACGTATTTTGTAAAGATGACAATATTAATGCAGCCAGCATAGATAAGTTAACTAAGTGGGCAATTTCTGGCAGTAGGAATTTATCGTGGGAAAATGTGAAGGAAGAATTAGAAACACAGTATTGTTTAAATGGAGAAAAACTACAGAATTGTAAAGTAAAGTGGAAATTAGATGTCCTATTGATGAGTCACAAAAAGTTAGTATGCAGGTGTTGCAAGTGATTAAGAAGTTTAACAAAATACTATTCTTTAATATGAGAGGAACTGAACATAAAAGTAAAGATATTGCGCTTCTATTGAAGGGCATTGGTGAGACCAAATCTCAAATACTATCTGTAGTTTTGGTCTCCTTATCTAAGGAAGTATATACAGTAAATATGTTGGAGGCAGTTCAGAGGAGGCTTAGTAGGTTAATATCTTAAATGAGAAAGTTGGCTTATGAAGAAAGATTGGACAAATTGGACTTGTTTTCATGGGAGTTTAGAAGGGTGAGAGTGATTTGGTTGGTCTTGACAAGGTGGATGTGGAAAGGATGTTTCTTTTGATAAATCTAGAACTGAGCAATGCTGTTTTAAAATGCGAAGTTCCTCTTTAGGACATAGACGAGACCATTTTCCTCCAAGAATTGGAACTCTATCTCAAAAGGTGATGGAGTTGGGGTCATCGAATATTTTTAAAGCAGAGGTAGCTAAATTCTTTTAGGCAAAGGAACCAAGATTACCAGGAGTAGATGGGAATGCGGAATTTGGAACTCAGACCAGCGATGATCTATTTAAACAGTGCAGAAGGTTTAGAGGGCCGCTTCTGCTCCT
The DNA here is from genome assembly GCF_037043375.1 of Chiloscyllium plagiosum. NCBI lineage: Eukaryota > Metazoa > Chordata > Chondrichthyes > Orectolobiformes > Hemiscylliidae > Chiloscyllium > Chiloscyllium plagiosum. Next base: position 87,593,807 of record NW_028270144.1, read on the forward strand.
AATTCATATATTTGTAAAGTCTACACACCCTGGTAGTAGTGCAGAGGTAGACATAGCAGCTGCCAGGTGTCAAGGCTGGCTGTTCAAAACGTGCAGCGAATGATGAAGCCTGCATAAGTTGACATGCAGGGCATATGGGGCCCTGAAGATTAAATAGAGTAGTATAGGTTTGTGTGAAGGGTATGAGTAATTGTGGAAGGTGGGTAAAGAGGCAGTGAAGGGCAGCTAGAGGTTACAGGTTGGCAATTAAGATGACAGGCCATGGGGATAAGTTGGGGGAATGAGGTGACATTGATGAGAAATGCAGTGCAAGGAATGAAGGCTAAAAGGCCCTTTTGGGAACAAAACGGACAAACTTCAGGAACCATGCTGAGACAAAATTACATTCAGAATATCTATTGCAGACTTCACCATATTTAAATATATATCTCTTTAATAAAAGCACACTCAAGACACTTTGAATCCTTTCAAGTCCATAATCCCTTTTAACAAATATTTGCATCGCATAAGACAACTAATACCTTTAAAGTACTTGGAGTTGTCAAACAAACTGTAGTTACAGGCACAATGCTGTGGTAATGGTAAGTTACAGGAGCTGCCAGTTTCACTAATAATGCACAGGCTATTAGAATTGTAAGCACCACTTCCTTTGCCTGCAAATCACTGCAAACGTTTTGGTTCAACATTTAAAGGGCAGCTTATTTAAATAAATTGACAGCTTCACAGTTACCCAAGTCTTTTCCAACTTTTTCACACTACCAACAATTCCAAAAGGGTACCTGGCTTCTCCAAAGATATCTGTAGGTTTAGGTCTTCTCTTAAAATTTATAAGTTGCATGAGTTATCTTCAGAAACTGTGGTTTCCAACTTGTTTTTGAATTGAAGTAGCTGCAGTTATAAATGTGTCACTGCCTCCATGAATTGCACAAGTGCACAATATGCCCCACTGTATGAATCCTCTCCCTCAACCCCCAGCACCAAATATGCCCGGTGAAAAATACAGGTGCTGGATTTCAGCATTTGACACTTCAGCACCCCTTTGGCTAAGAACAGAGCCCCTTCTGTCTCTGTGGAAATTTAGACCTAACAGTCTGCTCATGACTAATGTTAGATTAACTATACATTGATATCCAGTTTTGCCATTTGTCCCTGCTTGAATAAAATTGTTACAAAAATGTTTATAGTCTCTGTTAGTTCTTTCTCTGATGGCTTATCCACCTAATAACCTGGTTATTTTTCAAGAAACAATGTCTTTTCTACAGTTAGGTGCATAATTGTTCCACCTCCTGCTCTAGCACATATATATATTTCATTCACATTATCCTTTATAAAAACTAATGCAGAATATTTAATTTATATTTCTGATAGTTGAACTTGCCCCTAAATCTCATCTGTTTCTTAATGTCTTTAATTTTTTTTATGAAGTTATCATTGCCTTCAATCTTTTTTTAAAATTATTCTTATTTTTTATAATATATTTAAACTCTATTCTTGAAACATCTGTAGTGAGCATAATCCGATAGCTTTTCAGAAAGTGGACTGCGCAGATTTCACCAGCTCTTTGGTTTTTATTGAAAATGACATTGCTTTATGTTTTCAAATAGCCTGAAAGTAATATGTACACATCCATGCACTGGACAAGAAATAATTTTCAAAACAGAAACTCCGATTTGAATCTGATTAAGATCAGTCTGTGATTGGTCAAATCCCAAATAAATTTTAATTCCTGGCATCCTTTTAATAAAAGACATCACTGATCAGAGGGGCATTCAGCAAGCTGGAGGACAATGCTAGGAAGCCATGGAAATAATGAATGGAACTGCTGAAGCACACCTGGCCCATAAGAAAACCTAAACGTAATATTTTAAGGTTTTGTTTGTTGGGTGGTTTCCATTTAGTTTTCTAGCTGGTTTGGCCAGGCTAAAAAGCCACTGTACATCCCAGCACAAACCTCAAGTTAAAATGGGAAAATCACATATCAAGTCCTGATGATAGCATGGAGCTCAATCTACCCATTTAAAGAGAACCTTGTCAGCTAGCAGCATGTGATACTGCAATTCAAAATAAGGTCAAGAGAGGAACGGATTTATCCCCATGTCCTGGTTAACTGTCATCTCCTGCCAGGGTCACTATTTCAGGTGATTTTTATTTGTATCCATTCACAGGGTGAGGGCATCACTAGCTAGGCCAGCATTTATGGTCCATCCTTAATTGTCCAGAGGGCAGTTAAGAGTCAACCACATTGCTGTGGATCTGGAGTCACACCTAGGCCAGATCAGGCAGGAACAGCAGTTTCCTTCCCTAAAGGACAATAGTGAACCAAATGGGTTTTTCCAACAATTGATTCATGGTCATCATTTGACTCTTAATTCCAAGTTTGAACCTGGGTCCCCAGAAAATTACCTGGGTATCTGAATTAGTGGCCCAGTGATAATACCACGAGGTCATCACCTCGTGGTATAGAAACACAGGCTTATCTCCCACCATGTCAGCTGTTTAGAAAATTCTGGAATTAAAGAAAAAACAATCTAATGGAGATCATGTAAACATTATCAACTGTTGAAAAACCCATCTGGTTCACTACTGTCCTTTAGGGAAGACAAACTGCCATCCTTACCTGCTCTGGTCTATCAGTGACATCAGACCTACAGCAATGTGGTTGACTCTTAACAGTTTTCTGAACCATTGGAAATAGGCAATAAATGCTGGCCCATCCAGTGTTGTCCTCATCCTGTAAATGGATAAAAATAAAAAACACCCTGGCAGGAGATGACAGTTAACCAGGACATGGGATAAATCCATTCCTTTCCTGCCCTTATTTTGAATTGCAGTATCACATGCTGCTAGCTGACAAGGCCCTCTTTAAATGGGTAGATTGAACTCCATGGTATTATCAGGCATTGCTATGTCATTGCCCCATCCTGTGAAAGAAAAGAGAAAATAATTCAAATTGGGTGTAGCAGTTGTATACGTGGCTCCCCACAACTGCTCCACTATTCAGTAAGATCATCGATGATCCAATTGTGCCTCAACTCCATTTCCCTCCCTCGACCCCTCACAACTCTTCACTCCCTTGAAATTCAAACATTTCTGTTTCGCAGCCTTGAATATGTTCAATGACCTTCTCTGTTTTCTAGGGTGAAAAAATTCTAAAGGTTAGCAAACCTAAGAAAGAAAAAATTCTTCATCTTAGCGACCTTAAATAGGTTAACTTTGAGGCTGATACTGGGTCCATTAGTTTGAGATTCCTGCACAATGGGAAAGCCTCTCTTTGCATCTACCCTGTCAAATTCCCTCAGTGAGTACATTAAGACTCCACTTAGTTCTGTTGTAGAAAGGAAATAGAATGTACAAGAAAATTCTGAGCATCTTCTAAAGATTACTTTCTATTAACCAAAGCAGACATGAATCTAAGAATTGCCATCGAAGGCAGACGACTAGTTCAGCATCGAAAATACCCTGTACTCAAATTTCATTGCAACTCAATGCTTATTATCCTTGCTGCCAATTGTTGGTTTTCATAAGCACTCAAGTTGCGACAAAGTGCAACATTGCTTTTATATCTCTGAAAGTTCACCTTAGATATCACAGTTCATCATTAATTTCCGAAGATCACAGATTTCAGATGTTTACAGTACAGGGTATATGACACAAAATGTGAATGACACATTTGTAGAATGCCTAACAATATACCTATCTCCACCAGGACTCCTTTAATATTCAATTAACAATGTACAAGTACTGTATCTATTATGTAATGCCTCTGGTCAAACCTGTGTATATTTGAACATTCTACTTTGCAGTCAGTGATTTGAGTTTGGGAACAAAGGACAAGAGACAAAGACCATAATCCATTATAATATTAATATGATTTTAAAAAGACAAGCAGTACTTTTTGAAAAGAGTGATGAGCAGTAGTATTTTGAATAGCAACGTCACCAACCTCAATTTTCATGACTGCACTGATACCGAATGAAATTAAAAGCAGCAAAAGCATACAATGATTGTGAAAACATTTGGTATCTACCAGAATTCTACTACTGTATTAGGAGTATCAAAAAGTGATAATAAAATTGATGCTTTAAGAAGTTCACTCATGGACTGATTAAAATGCAATATATGCTTATCACTGCTAGTAAGAGATAACTAGGGAGTAGATAACAAATAAAATAATAAAAATCTCATTTTTTTATGACAATTTGATTGAGGTTACCTTATCGAAAGCATGGAACGACTCATCCTATTGTTGGATGTCACTCATTGTTAGGAATGCTATTAAATATAGTTCTGGTTGGAAGTGCTAGCTACTTTACCTCTCCTGCTGTTTGTGTCTCTTATTATTGCTCCATTTAGACACTCAGACAAATGGTGAAATTGGGCTGGACTTTACGGCTGTAAATCTGGCAGGCCAAGGTCACAGATTACAGCAACCTGAGATCATCCTGCCTGTTTAAAATTATACTTTCTTCCCTTCCCTTCCCTCTAAAGTCAAGAAGAATGAGAGATAATCTCATTAAAACTTGTAAAAGACCAAACAGAGTGGAGGCAGAAAGGATGTTTCCTTTGGCAGGGGACACAGTCTCACAAGAAAAGGAAAGCTATTTAGATCAGAGATGAGGGAGTAGCTCTTCACTCTTGGGATAGTGAATCTTTGGAATCCTCTACTCTGGAGGTCTGTGGAAACTCCATCGTTGAATATGTTCAAGATAAAGTTTATTAGATTTCTTGATACTAATGTTATCAAGGGAAAGTGCAAGCAAATTGCTTATCATGAGCCATGATCTAAGCTGGTGCAGTAGGTTCAATGGTCTGCTCCTGCTCCTATGTCTTTATATGGAAGGCAAACAGGTGCCAAAATGTGAACATTATGTGATGGAAGTTGGAACAATGCAAAATGGAGAGATCTCAAACAGATCTAGCAACTCAAGACTGAGCATCCGTGAGGCACCGTGGGACATCAGCAAAATTATACTCCAACACATTCTGCAACTTCACAGCATGGCATATCCCCCACTCCACCCTTACCAACAACCCATGGGATCAATCCTGGTTAATGAACAGAAGAGCATTCCAGGAACAATGCTAGGCATCACTAACAATGAGGTTCTAACCTGGTGAAGCTACCAAACAGGACTACTTACATGCTAAACAGCATATGCAGCAAGTTTAGCATGAGCTAAATGATCCCACAATCAACACATCAGATCCAAGCAATGCAGTCCTACCACATTCTGAGTGTGGTGATGGTAGACAATTAAATAACTCACTATAAGAGGAGGAGGCTCCACAAATAACCCCATCCTCAATGATGAAGGAAGTTCAGCACATCAGTGTAAGTGAAATGCTGAGGTACAGAGGAATCTCGATTATCCGAAGGACAAGGGTGGGAAGCATTTTGTTCCATTAATTGAATGCTGGATAACATAGTTTAACTAAGCATTGGGACCTTGCAATCTTGCTGGATAATCTGATATTTGGATAATTGAATGCTGGATAAGCAAGGTTCCTCTGTATTTGCAACAGTTGTTTGGTCATAAGTACCAAGTGGATGATCCATGACAAGCTCCTCCAGAGGGTGCCAGCATCACAGATGCCAGTCTTCAGCCAATTTGATTCACTCCATGTCACTACCAAAAGAACAGGTGGAGACACTGAAAATTGCAAAAGCTATGGGCCCTAACAGCATTCTGGTAATAGGGCTGAAGACTTGTGTTCCAGGACTAACTGTACCCTTAGCCAGTTGTTCTAATCCAGCTATAATACAATGTGGAAAACTGCTCGGGTATGTCCTGGCCACACAAAACAGGACTAATCCAACCAGGCGAATTACTGCCCCATCAGTATATTCGTGATGACACAGAAGGTGTCATCAATAGTGCTATCAAACAGAATCTACTCAGCATTAATCTGCTCATGATTTGGATATGCTGGTGTTGGACTGGGGTGTACAAAGTTAAAAATCACACAACACCAGGTTATAGTCCAACAGGTTTAATTGGAAGCACACTAGCTTTCGGAGTGACGCTCCATCAGGTGATCACTATCACCTGATGAAGGAGCGTCACTCCGAAAGCTAGTGTGCTTCCAATTAAACCTGTTGGACTATAACCTGGTGTTGTGTGATTTTTAACTTAATCTGCTCAGTTATGCCCATTAAGCTCCTGACCTCATTACAGCCTTGGTTCAAACATGAACGAAAGTTATGAATTCCAGAGGTGAGGTGAAAGTGACAGCCCTTCACATCAGTGAATGCATTTAATCAGTGTGTCATCAAGGAGCCCTTGAAAAACTAGTTCAGTGATTGCAACGAGACCAGCCAGCTGAGAGCTGACTCTGAAGGACTCTCCATGTGTAAGTAAAGGGTGACTTGCTGACAAGACACCAGCCTCTGTGGAGTTATTTCAGTGGCAACGAGAGTAAAGCATGTTCCTGAAGAGACTCATTCTCAATAGTCATCTTTGAGTTGGGGTAAGCATTTTTTACATTATGCCTTTGTTAATGAAGCTTGACTCATTCAATCCTGCTGTCGAGGACTGAGCCCAGCATGTGGAAAGAATGCGTTATTTTTTCTGGGCAGTCAGCATTGTGGCAGATGAAAAGCAACAAGTTATTCTTCTGACAGCTTGTGGAGTGGTAGCTTTTTCTGTTATTAGGAGCCTCACTTGCCCTGAAGCAGAAGACATGAACATTTTTCAAGAACTGACAGACACAGTGAAAGAATATTATGACCCCAAGTCTGCTCTAATACTAAGATACTGTTTTTCTTACTCAGCAATTTGAGAACCAGGGGAATCCGTATCGGGATTTTTGACTAGGTTAAAATGACTGGCAGAAGCATGTGATTTTGGCTTAATCCATAAGAGACCATTTGCTCTGTGGGATTAATAACTATGCAAAAGTTCTACTGGTTGAAGACTGGACTTCAAACAGGCATGATAACTGGCTTTATCATTGGAAAATTGGCAAGTGGAGCATATGATTTGCAGCATATTCTAATTGATGTAGACACCTTTGCCAGTCCAACTGACCTTAGGAACACCACGTGACCGCAGACAATTGCATAGCCTCCCTCAGGACATATCCTGAACAGAGGGACTCTAGGTCAGCCCACAGCAAAACCCCAAAACAAATCCAAGCCTCAGCCAAATGGTTAAAATTGTCTTCAGGATCGTGGCTGGCAAACCATTGGAGTTGCTGCCGCTATGCGGACTCAAGACAAGGAAAGAGTCTTAATAGACCTAAATTGAGTAAGATAACTCATGGGCCAGTATCCAGGAGAGTTCATCCCTGGAAAGACCACCTACATCTGGTTGGAACAGTTATGTTGCTCAGCAACATCCAAATCAGAACTAGTCAAAATAAATCTCTGGTTAAATGGTCACTAAATTAAATTCATGGTTATTAAGTGGTTCTAATGGAGGTCGATGCAGGTGTGGCCGTACCAATGATCGCAGAACCAGTTTTTAACAAAATTCGCTCTGTACTCCAGCCCTTCAGCTTGCCAAATACCTCAGCTAGACTGAGAACCAATACCAGGGAACTGTTACAGATTAAGGGTACAATTTGTATGAAAAGCAGCTGGTTCAGTTACCACTGATTGTAATAAAAGGCTCGGGCCCAAGCTTAATGGAATGAAGTTAGTTGCAAGAGACTCACTGAGATTGGCAAAACATGTTTCAATTAGAAAGTGGCTGCCTGAGTAATTAAGTACCCGGGAGTATTCCAGGAAGATCTAGGAACTATCAGAAGAGCTAAGGCCACCTTACATGTTAACCAGGAAGCAATTCAGTGGTTTTGCAAGGCCCATGTAGTGTCATTTGCCTTATGGGCAAAAGTAAAGGCAGAAATCAGAAGGTTGGAAAGTGAAGGAATCATCAAACCAGTTCAGTTTGCAGAATGGGCAGCACCGGTCATATCGATTGTGAAACCCAACAGGTCGATTTGCCTTTGTGGGAATTTTAAACAAATAGTAAACCAAGATGAATGAATACCCAATCCCTCAGCAAGGGGGGCAGTCCTTCACAAACTTGAACATGAGCCATGCAATTGTGGTTAGATCAGGATTCCCAGAAGTATGCTACAATTAATAGACATAAGGGTTTGTACTAATATACAATGCTGCCATTTGGGGTACCATCAGCCTAATCAATTTTTCAGTGGACAGAAGAGGACATTTTGCAAAGTCTACCCCAGGTTGCCATTTATAAAGATGACAGCAAAAACTAATCAAGAACCCTTAGAGAACTTGGACACAGCCTTAAGGTGTTTTTTCCAAGGTGAATGTATGTCTCAGAGAGGAAAAATGTGTGTTCCAGGCCTACCAAGTGACCTACCTGGGACACAGAATTGATAAGACTGGGTGACACCAATTTGAAGATAAAGTGAGGACGATCAAAGGTGCCCAGCTCCTACATCTGTCCAACAGTTTAGGTCATGTCTCGGGCTGGTAAATAATTAAGGCAAGTTCAAACATAACCTGGCCTCCATCCTGGCACCTTTACATCAACTCCTAGAAAAGTGTCAACCTTGAAAAAAGTTGCATAGAGAAGCCCTAGCTTTCAGTGGAGTAAAGAAACTCTCCTGTAAGGTGTTGACACACTATGAACTGAAGTGAGATCTGCTATCGATATGAGATGCCTTCCTGCACAGCATCAGGGTATTATTAGCTCATAAGTGGCCCAATGGAGAGGAACGCCAACAGCGTATGCATCCAGAACTTTGGCTAATACATAGCGTAAATGCACCTAAGTAGGGAAAGAAGGATTGGTTGACAGGAAGTTCCACTAATACAGCGCCAGGGACCCGGGTTCAATTCCCGCCTCGGGCAGCTGTCTGTGTGGAGTTTGCACATTCTCCCCCTGTCTGCGTGGGTTTCCTCCGGATGCTCAGGTCAGGTGAATTGGCCATGCTAAATTGCCCGTGATGTTAGATGGATTAGTCAGGGGTAAATATAGGGGGGTGGATTTCTCTTTGAAGGGTCGGTGTGGGCTTGTTGGGCCGAAGGGCCTGTTTCCACACTGTAGGTAATCAAATCTAATCTGTGAATCTTTATAGACACAACTTGGTGACAATAAGAGACCACAAAACCCTAGTTGGTCATCTTAAAGAGGACAAGGCAGTGCTTTGGCCCATGTTCGGCGGTGGGCACTAATACGAAGTGCTTATAATTACAAGTTACAATAGTACTGGCGGGACAGAGTAGCAAATGCAGATGCATTGAGCTGCTTCCTGCTGGCAAGTACACCACTGATGTTACCGCCACTGGAAAAATCCTTATTGGTTTTAAATTTTCTGGACACATTTTCAGTAACAGCTGGCCATATCAGACTTTGAATTCAGAAAGACCTGGTCCTGGCAAAACTGAAACAGCTGATGGTGCTGTGGGAAACCAAAGGGCCGTCACAACAAGAATTGTAATCTCTTTGGACCCAGAGAGACCTGATCATAGTAGAGGATTGCAAATTATTATGGGGAGCAAGGGTGACTGTCCCTAGCAAAAGTCACCACCAGATATTGAGTGAACTCCACCAGGGCTATCCAGGGATCTCTAAAATAATGATGTTGGCAAGAAGTTATGTCTAGTAGCCAGGCCTGGATGCAGACATAGCCACATTGGTGGAGCAGTGCCCAGAGTGCCAAGGTCAAAATTTACTGCCAACAGCTCCTTCACATCAGTGGGAAAGACTGGGTAAACCTTGGTCTCAGGTTCTTCCATGACTCAATGTTCTTTGTCATTCTGGATGCCCACACAAAATGGATGAACCTGCATAGAATTAATTAGTCGAACACAGGAACAATAGAAAAACAGTGCATATGTATTTCAATACACAGAGTCCCAGAAGTGTTGATCACAGATAAAGGTCATCGTTTACCAGCATTTGGGTGTTTCCTAAAGTCCAATGGGATTCAACATATAAGGTCACCTCCATACCACCCATCATCCAATGGTCTGGCAGAAATAGCAGTTCAAACTTAGCAATCTGCCTTGAAGAAATAGCCTATTGCCTCGCGAGATACCAAGCTGTCACAGTTCTTATTTGATTATAGGACTACCCCATGTAATTACAGGGAGAGCATCAGCAGAGTTGTTAAAGGGTAGAAGACTCCGCACTGGGTCAAGTCTGATCTTCCAAAACCTTGTTGGGGGGGTGGTGAAATGGCATCTGGACCACCAATGCTGAATACAAGACTCTGACAAGCGAGAGAGATGGGTTACTTCAGGGGACAGAGTTTGAAGTAGGAATCATGGAAATGGCCGCACATGGGTAAGAGGCATGGTCGATGCAGGTCATGACCAGTGACGTATAATGTTTGGGTAGATACGATGATCCTGAATAAGCCCATGGACCATGTGAAAACTGCAAATTTGCAAATGGCACAACAGCAAAACATACCCTGCCCCTCAGAATAGTTGGAAAAGCCCACCAGAACCCATGGGTTCACCATCTCCATGAAGTGTTGATGTGTCCCCTGAATCAGGCTTGATGTAAGTAGCTCCCTCTATGCCTTCTCCTCCAGAAGAAGAGAATGAAATTCTTCTGAGGCACTCCTGGTGTAAGAACGAGAGTGAGCCTAATGGAGGTGTATGAGATTATGAGATTATATGTGGATGGGAAGGCACTTTTCTCCATTAGTCAAGGAGTCAATAACCAGGGAGAATAGACATAAGGTGGAAAGCTAAGAGAGGAATTGAGGAGATTTCTGTTTCACCCAGGGGATAGCAGAGCCTGGAACTGACTACTTGAAAGGATGGTTCAAGCAAACAGTCCTAAAATATTTAAGAAGTATTTAGATATTCACTTGCATTGCCACAGCCTCCAGGGCTGTGAGCAAAGAGCTGGAAAATGAGATTAGCGTAGTCAGATCACTGATTACCAGCACAGATCTGATGGGCCAAATAGCATCTATGAAGATTGAAGTTTTTATACATTTGGTTTTGTTGAATAGCTTACTGTCAAAGCATCATTAAAGTTTGATTATGTGAACTGAATCAATCTTCCTGTATATTACTAGGAGAGTGCTTTTCATTTATGAATCACAAATGAATTTCTTGTGGCTTTTTTAGCTGTTTACCTGGTTCAGATCTTGAGCTGGTTATTGTCACTTGAAATTTTGATGAGCAAAAGTGACCTTATAAAACTTGCACATTAATAAGAGAACATTAAACCAACTCTAATTAGAGCAAGGAAATGTGTTGCTGGAAAAGCGCAGCAGGTCAGGCAGCATCTAGGGAACAGGAGAATCGACGTTTCGGGCATTAGCCCTTCTTCAGGAAGGGCTAATGCCCGAAACGTCGATTCTCCTGTTCTCTAGATGCTGCCTGACCTGGTGCGCTTTTCCAGCAACACATTTCCATCTCTGATCTCCAGCATCTGCAGACTTCACTTTCTCCTCTAATTAGAGCAAGCCTTTTGTAGCAGTGACACTCCAGAGTGTCTCCTTAAATGGCTTTGTAATATCTAAACTAAAAGCAGCCATGAATGTTTCCACAGCACCTTTATTGGAAACAATGTTTGAATCCATTTCTAACAGCACATTTGACTGTGTGTGATGCCTGGTTGTTATTTTTATCCTGCCTTCTTTGAAGAAAAAGTAAAACATGCAAATGACACATTGGTCCAATTCATCCTCTATAACTCCCAATGGAGCTCTGATATGACCAGTGCATTCATTTCTAAGCATTGCTGTTTTGGTTTCAGCATTTCCCTCTGGGTTGTAGTTCTTTTCTCACGTGTTCAGTCGATTCTAATTGGCAAGCATTAAATCCCAATGCAACCCTGAATAAATATTATTGGTATTAATTTTCATTAAAAATGCCAATTCTCAATGGACGCAAGCAGACTGTAGTTTAGTCCTATAAAACCAGAATGGAACATGGTTGATGTCAGCCTGTGCTGAGTTAGCTATCATCTCAGCATGTCAACCATGGTTCAGATAAGGATTTGATCATGACTTTTGGGTCAAAGGTTGTGAGCTCTAGCCCCACTTCCAAGAAGTAGGCAAGGGTTTTAATAATTGTGTCAATTTGTGTTCAGTTCCCCCCTCAGGTGACTGTCTGTGTGAAGTTTGCACATTCTCCCCGTGTCTGCGTGGGTTTCCTCCGGGTGCTCCGGTTTCCTCCCACAGTCCAAAAATGTGCAGGTTAGGTGAATTGGCCATGCTTAATTGCCTGTAGTGTTAGGTGAAGGGGTACATGTAGGGGAATGGGTCTGGGTGGGTTGCACTTCGGCGGGTCGGTGTGGACTTGTAGGGCCGAAGGGCCTGTTTCCACACTGTAAGTAATCTAATCTAATCTAATCTAATCTAATCTAATCTAATCTAATTTAATACTTTTCAGGTTCAAGTCAGAGTGCTGACCTGTCACTATGGCAGAAACAATCACCAGGTAGTGGTTTCCATGAACTGGCCTATTATAAGCCAAAGGTCATGTTTTCTCACTGTGTTTGGGAGGTTTTTCTGGCTTCATGGAGACATACTTTGGCCTAGTGGTGGGTGAGGATCAGGCAAGTAAGTTGCAGAGAACTCCTCCAGCATTATTCCTGACACCATGAAGCTTTTTCCAAGGTGGACTGCCTCTGGAATTGTAAACTTAATGAAATTGGGCAGGCTATAAAATTATTTAAGGACTTCATCAGTACCAATTCCTGAGAATGATAACAAGTGGAAGACATTGAAGATGTGTCACACAATTGTGAGGCTAGGAAATTGTTTTTCAGCACTGATACTCAAAGCAGAGATGCTATCTACAATCTAGATTAAGTTGCTTAAGTGAATAATGGAAAAGAGCATGAAGAACAGTGGAAATGCATTTAGATTTATTTGCTAACCTTACAGTTAATCACCCCAGACTAGTTACATCAAATGGTCCATTCTGTTGCTGTACCTTCCGTAAATGCAGATCTATGTTAATATTGATAATAAGTTCTGGGGGAGAGCATTGCTATAAGAAGCAGAAAGCCTTGGAATTGCACAGGCTCCTGGCAATGAAAGACCCTGATTGGGATAACAAAAGCTTTAGGTTTGCCTTGGATACTATGTGATATCTGGAGATTTGATTTAAAGTGTGTGCATGCTTGAAAAACTTCAAAATGTCAAATGAACTGGAATCTTAGATTAGATTCTGACTTGAAATAATTCCTTTGCTTCTGCGAGTCCATCGTCAACTCTGCTGCTTGCTTTATTCAATCAGTTTGATATGAATCTCTGGATACTTATGAAAAAAGGAATTAATTTGATCTGAAATCACGATGTCACTAGATGTTTAATTTTGGATCATTGGGTGTGTTTAGTGGGTACAAGCATGCACTGGTTTGTAACAGTGACAAATTGTACACTCAGTTCTAGAAATACATTGCAACATCTTTAAAATGGAAATGTAATTATGCTAATAGATGGATATTGTGGCACAATCACTTCCAAATATCTTTAAGAGTTTAAGATATTCCAGGGAGTATTCATTAATTTTAAATCTTAGCTTTTATTTCATTCAAAGTCTTTCTACCACAGAGCTGTCAATATTGTAAGCATTCTCAGTGGATGATAACACTTATAAATTACTTATAGACCAAATCTAATTTGAATAATTTACTGATTGGCTGCAAAGTGTCATGGCAGTTGATTAAGCAGACTGGAGGAAATTCGAAAGAAATTTGGATCAAATCTTAAAAATGTCCATTGGCAGGCAGAGAGTTTGATGGTTGCATTGTTTTCATTTGCTAGCCATTCAATCCATTCCAGCTTTGTGAGAATAGAAGACAAATGCACTATTTACATCTCGATCACAGCTAATATGTTTATTAGATTTTAATTTTGTATCTGATTTTGTCTACTGTGAATGTCTTTTACAGTTAGTGGTAAGACATTAGAAATTAGATATTTGCCACCTGATAAAAGTAAACAAAACAGCAAAGCATCAGAACAATTATATTGTGATTGACCACTTAATCATCTTCAGCTTTCAAACATGAAAGGGTTGGTTAAATTTTTAAACTCAAAACAGCGTTAGAAGAAGGGGGGAGGGGGCAAGGTCTTTTCCCCAGGGTAAGAGAATCTAAAACCAGAGGGCTAGGGTTTAAGGTGAGAGGGGAAAGATTTAAAAGGGACCTAAGGGGCAACTTTTTCATGAAGAGGATGGTGTGTGTATGGAATGAGCTGCCAGAGGAGGTGGTGGAGGCTGGTTTAGTTACAACATTTACACCAGGCATCCAGGTGGGTACAAGAATAGAAAGTGTTTAGAGGAATATGAGCCAAATACTGGCAAACTGGGATGAGATTAATTTAGGATATCTGGTCGGCATGGGTGAGATGGACCAAAGGCTCTGTTTCCCTGTTGTACATCTGTATGACTTTGAGAGGCAGACATGGCAAAAATTAGCGAGGTATAAGCAGTATGGTAGCAAAATTCTGGATAGATAAATGTATTGGATGAATATGCTAGTTTACACAAGTTTATAGTGGAAAGCCATTTTTGTGGTGCACAAAATAGGGATGGAATATGACTACTTTTACCTGGCATTAACAGGGCAACTAAATGCCATGTAGCTTAGTGCATTTCACAAGGGGCCCAATGTTAGGTGTCCAAAGTGGCTGCCTGTCATTTCATCATTACAGATTCAGACTCCATTTAATCCAGAAAGTGGGGTACTGTGACATGGTGATGGACATAAAGAGGTTTGCCAATAGTTAGTAGGCAGTTATTTTTGTGGGCTGCACAACAGTAGCTGTCCTGCAATTGTCTTGCCAGATTCAAGTGAGATTGCAGTTTCAAATAACTGGGACTTCTTTGCTTCCTGAAAGGGTAGCTGTGCATTTTGCAATTCACTCACTGAAAAGTGAAAAAGGCCCAATGTCCTTTGCTGCACATGTCCGCTGAACATCCTGGGGTGAATTTTCAACTTGTCTCCTGGATGTAACAATGGTGCGACAGGTAATTGTTCAATTCTTTGAACAGGAAAACTAGGTGATTTGTCAAATTGGTTGGTTAATTCTCAAAGAGAAGTTATTCCATTTTCTCCCTTATAATGATACCCAGCCCAAATATATGTGGTCACTTTTGGAAGGAAGTCCCAGAGGTGATGCTGGTTGTCAGGAGCCAGTAAAACATTTACTGCTCCTAGATAAGTGAAGAAAAAGCAGCAGGATATAAATTTCATGATCCATGCCTGATCCCTGTGGGTCTGTGCTAGCTGTGAACAGCTATACAAGACTGGAGATGATAAATGCATCGGATCTGTGCAGTGACTGCTGAATGGGAAACAGGTGTGTTATGAAGAAATATGTTAAATGTTTTAATGTTAATAAATAATAAAATATTCATAGTTTTGAATATCATCTTTGCCATATTTTACAGCAACTAAGTTAATTTCAGGTTTTACATGTCCTTTTTCGCTGGTTAACAGGCAAGATTTAAGGGCTCGTCAAGGACAGCCATAGAGAGGCCACCATATGTTGCTCACGGCACGACTTTGCAGTCATCACTTGCATTCTCATGGTGTTGTATGAGGTCCTGGTTCTGAAAGGGCTAATTTTTTCACTACATTATGTGCCACCCAATCTGATGTCACGCAATACTGGCAGAGAAGCAGAGAGTCCAGTTTTCAATCCCAATGAAGCAGATGTGTCAACTCTTGCTCCTGATCATCTTTGTAATTATGTCTAACTAGCCAATGTAAATTGTACCGGTTGCTATGATCAATGAACCACATCTTGTTGTTAAGACTGGTGCTTCTTCTTGTTAAGATCCACAAGTGGTTCATCCTCTCCAAATAACCAAACAGGCCCTTAGACATAGTTTAGAAAGAAGAATTGATTGCAGCACTCTACCTCGACCACAAAGTGCCAATGGATGGTTCCACAACTTTGAATCATCAGGAGCATTCTCTATTTTAACTCCAATGCTATCAACTGATTGTCACCTTGTTCCAAAATGATGTACAATACGAAGAAAATGACAGATGTCAGTCAGGACAGACTAGGGTGGTTTGTGAAGCTCACAACTTTATCCAAGGGGACTGCAAACATCAATCATTTCCCAGTGCTGTTATAACGACTCTGGAAAGAATAAATGTCAACATGTAATACATCTCAGTCAGGCTGTCTGGTGAGACATTAAGTCACTTGTCAAGGCAGTTGATGTCAGAGAAAAGTCACCAGAAGTTGTTTTTGAACATTACAGAGAGCCTTTGTGCAGTTCTTGTCAAAGTCTGACAGCAGTTTGCTTGCTGACCATCCTCACAGAGGCAT
The DNA here is from genome assembly GCF_037043375.1 of Chiloscyllium plagiosum. NCBI lineage: Eukaryota > Metazoa > Chordata > Chondrichthyes > Orectolobiformes > Hemiscylliidae > Chiloscyllium > Chiloscyllium plagiosum. The sequence goes on from NW_028270144.1 coordinate 87,610,049, forward strand.
ATTCCATTCTAGCAGCAAGCGCTACACACTAGCAATTGCATGATGATCAAGGCACTGATTGCTATCACAACAATGATGAAAATAGCGCTAATTTTCAATGAATTGCCCTTTGCTGAACAGCAGTATAATCAATATATCACAGAATTGTTACGGTGAGGAACAAGGTAATTTCAGCATGTGTGGACCAACTCTCCAAAAGAGCATAAGTGGCGTCTACACTGGGGAGATAAAAGGCAAACTGGGTAGCCACTTTGCAGAACATCTGTATTCTGTCCGTAATAATGACCCTGAACTTCTTGTTACCTGCTACTTCAATACACCACCATGTTCCAATTTCTGACTCGGGTTTGCTGCAGTGCTCCAACAAAGCTCAGCTCAAATTAGAAGAACAGCAACTCATTTTCCACTAGGGGACTCTGCAGCCTACAGGACTCCAGATTGAGTTCAATAATTTTAGGGCCTGAGCACCTTTTCCCATGTCATTACCCCAAGCCCATCCTACTAAGTCTTGTCATCACATGGGCTGTTATCACAAACAACCCATTGTCAAGAACTAATGGTCCCCATTAGCAGCTATTCATTTTCTCAGGCTGACCTTTACCCATTCCTTTGTCTGCCCAACAATTTTCCTCTCTATCTGGGCTCCATCTCCAACCATTGTTTACTCGTGCGTGTGTCCTCCACCCACCCATCTTCAGCTGACATACCAACATTATCCTAGCTGCAATCAGTTCTGAAGGAGGATCAATGGACCCGAAACATCAACTTTGCTTTCTCTCCAAAGATGCTGCCAGACCTGCTGAGTCTTTTCGCCATTTCTGTTTTTGTTGCTGTTGACCCTGACTTATTGCCAATCTTTAACTCTCCCTGTAGCCTGGCATGTTATTTCTATTTAAATTGTCATCTAATACCTTCCTGAATGCCTCAACTAGATCTGCCTTCACCACCTTTCCTGGTTGGACATTCTTGTCTTGTCTCTTTAAATGGCTAAGGGAGATTCACTCTCAGATCTCTCTGCTGTGACTATCTTATAATGATAAATATAAGATATTTAGACATAATCCCAGCTTCCACAAATCATTTCTTTGGTCCCTAATTGACCCTTATCCTCCTCTAACTATCCTGTTACTACTTATGTGCCTATAGAAGACTTTGGAATTCTCTCTATGTTGGCTGCCAGCCTTTACTCATATTCCTGTTTTGCTTCTTTTATTTGCTGTTACGCTTACATTCTGAACATTTTTTATTTAGCCTGTTTGGAATTATATTGGCAAAAGTGGGTACTGCGGATGCTGGAGATCAGAGTCAAGATTAGAGTGGTGCTGGCAAAGCACAGCAGGTCAGGCAGCATCCGAGGAGCAGGAAAATAGATGTTTTGGGTCAAAGTCCTTCATCAGGAAGGGCTTTGACCCAGAATGTCGATTTTCCCTCTGCTCGGATGCTGCTTGACCTGCAGTGCTTCGCCAGCACCATTCTAATCTTGACTCGGAATTATATTTCCTACCTGACGCCTGTCACCAGTATAATTGCCCTTGAGAAAGTAGTACCCTTGTTAAGCTGCCTTCTTGAACCACTGCAATACATGAGGGATATGTATATCCACACTGCTGGGATTGAGAGAGTTCCAAGACTTTGACCCTGCGAATGAAGAAATGGTTTAATAGTCTCAAGTCAGAATGATTTGTGACTTGATGGGGAACTTGTCGATCATTGTTTTCCTATGCATCTGCTGCCATTATCTTTCTAGGTGGTAGGAACTAGGGTCAGGTACATTGTCCTGGATGCTGTTGAATTTCTTGAGTGTTGGAGCTGCACTCAGTCAGACAATGGAGAATATTCCGTCACACTTCTGACTTGTGCTTTATTGATGGTGAACAGGCTTTGGGAAAGTTAGGAGGTGAGTATTGTGGCAAGATCAGGACCATACTCTTGAGTGAACATTAACAAGCCTCATTACATATTACAACAGACAAGTGATATTAAGAGAGGACATCTTCTCAAACCCTCAAGGCTCAGGCTTCAGTTCCATGTGATCTGATGTCACAATGACATAGCTACTTATGGACATGCTCAGTAGTTAAAACATAGGTAAAACTCATTATTCCACCCATTCCCTGGATTTTTTTACAGTCCATTAAACATTAACATTTAAGTATGAACATTTAACTCTTCACTAATGCTCCCTCAGAACTGCACAATTGTACATGTGCACAGTCACTATGATGTTCCACAGAAGGGCACAACCATCACGGCACTGACTTCCAAATCGGGAGGTTTTTGCCACACATGGGCCTCAGAGGGAATAAAATTAGAGTGAATACCGGTCTTGTATCCCACATTCCCATTAGTCTATTTTGCCCGGGGCATTAATTCTGCAATAGCACTCCTAGCTCTCTTGGAGGTCATCTGTGCTCTCTTTTCATTACAATGGAAGAGGAGGAGAAGGGTGGAGCAGGATAACTGCTTCAAAGAACAACTGATTCTTGGGCTGTACAGTAGGGAAGATCAATCAGGGAAAACATCTTCTCTTCAAGGAGTCCCATTTTCTCCGATTTATCTTCATACCTGGAGTTTCTCATTCCATTCTTACAAACATCTCCTGCAGTCATCCACTTCATTCATATCTTTCCAACTGTGTGGCACCCAGAAATGAAGGGGCAACCAGCCAGCAAGTGAACTGTCATACCCCTTGAAAGAAGAAGACAACAAACTGACAATAGGAGAAAGTGACAACTGACAGGAGAAAGCTCCACAAAAACATTCCTATTCCTAAGGATGGAGGGGGCCAGCACATCAATGAAATAGACAAAAGAACATAGAATAGTACAACACAGTACAAGCCCTTCGGCCCTCGATGTTGTGCAGACCTTTTATCCTACTCTAAGATCAAACTAACCTACATACCCTTCATTTTACTATCATCCATGTACCAATCCAAGAGTCGCTTAAATGTCCCTAATGTATCTGACTCTACTATCACTGCTGGCAGTGCATTCCACACACACATCACTCTCTGAGTAATGAACCTACCTCTGACATCTTCCCTAAACCTTCCTCCAATCGCCTTAAAATTATGCCTCCTCATGATAGACATTTCTGCCCTGAGGAAAATGTCTCTGGCTATCCACTCTATTTATGCCCCTCAATATCTTGCACACCTTTTATCTCATCCTTCTTCACTCCAGTGAGAAAAGCCCTAGCTCGCCCAACCTTTCTTCATGAGACATGCCCTCCAATCCAGGCAACATCCTGGTAAATTGCCTCTACACCCACTCTAAAGCTTCCACATCCTTCCCATAATGAGGCCACGAGGACTGAACACAATATTCAAAGTGTGGTCTAACCAGGCCTTTATACAGCTGCAGCATAACCCCATGGCTGTTAAATGCAATCCCCATGCTAATGAAAACCAACACACCATGCACCTTCTTATCAACCTTATCAACTTGGGTGACAACTTTGAGGGATCTATGGACATGGAGCCCAAGATCCCTCTGTTTCTCCACACTGCCAAGAATCCTGCCTTTAACCCTGTATTCTGCATTCAAATTCAATCTTCCAAAGTGAATCGCTTCATACTTTTACAAGTTGAACACCATCTGCCACTTCTCAGCCCAGCTCTGCATCCTGTCAATATGCCAGCGCAACCTACAACAGCCCTCCATGCTATCCACAACTCCACCAACCTTTGTGTCATCGGCAAACTTACTAATCCACCTCCCACTTCCTCAGCCAAGTCATTTATAAAACTCACAAAAAGCAGATGTCCCGGAACTGATTCCTGCAGAACACCACTGGTCACCAAGCACTGGGCTGAATATTTTCTATCTACCATCACCCTCTGTCTTCTAGGGCCAGCCAATTCTGTATCCAGACAGACAGGTTTCCCTGTATCCCATACCACCTTGCTTACTGAATGAACCTACCATGGGGAACCTTATCAAACGCCTTGCGAAAATCCATGTATACCACATCCACTGTTCTACCTTCATCAATGTGTTTTGTCACATCCTCAAAAATTTCAATAATGTTTGTGAGGCATGACCTGCCCCTCTCAAAGCCATGCTGACTATCTAATCAAACTATGGTTTTCCAAATAATCATAAATCCTGTCTCTCAGAATCCTCTCCAATAATTTGCCCACCACAAATGTAAGACTGACTGGTCTCTAATTCCCAAGATTATCCCTATTCCATTTCGTGAACAATGGAATAACATTTGCCAACCAACTGGTTGCACCCATTTTCAGCCGAAAATATAGAATAGATTCATCTCCATTTCCTCCGAAATTCACCACTCCCATAGATGCCAGTCTTCAGCCATTTTGATTCACTCCATCTTATATCAAGTAACAGCTAGCACACTTAATATAACAAAGTCTGCAGAACCTGACAATATCTCAGCTGCAGTATTGAAATCTGCAGCAGATGTATGGGAGCACCCAGTACCTGCAAGTTCTTCTCTGAGTCATACATCATCATGATTTGGAATTATATCATCATTTCATCACTGCTGGGTCAAAATGCTGAAACACTCCTCCCAACAGCACTCCAATATATCATCAACACATGTATTATGGGGTTTCAAGAAGAGTTCTCACCATTGCCCTCTCGTGGGCAATTGGGGATGGTCAGTACGCACTGGCCTTGTCACCATATTCCATGAATGATTCTTCAAAGATTCCTTGGAAATTTTCACGGCAACTTCAATTGTAACTGAATATTGGGATCAAACAGGGAAATGCTGCTTGTAAAGCTAGTCAGCTTTAATTCATCCGTTTTTTCAGAGCTTTTGAGCAAACATTCAATTATAAATCCTTTTTTAGAAACATTACGAATATTCTTTTTCCTTGTGAAATTACTAAAAGTTATGAACCAAATATTACTCCCAGACTACCCTCAGCCATACAATTAAGGTGTAAAACAATGTCACAGGAACAAGAAAGGAAATTTCCTTTATTGGTCAGAGTATTGGAGTACAGGAGTTGGGAGGTCATGTTGCGGCTGTACCGAACATTGGTTAGGCCACTGTTGGAACATTGCATGCAATTCTGGTCTCCTTCCTATCGGAAAGATGTGAAACTTGAAAGGATTCAGAAAAGATTTACAAGGATGTTGCCAGGGTTGGAGGGGATTTGAGCTCTAGGGAGAGGTTGAATAGACAGGGTCTGTTTTCCCTCGAGCATCAGAGGCTGAGGGGTGACCTTATAGAGGTTTATAAAATCATGAGGGGCTTGATAGGATAAATAGACAAAGTCTTTTCCCTGGGGTGGGGAGCCCAGAACTAGAGGGCATAGGTTTAGGGTGAAAGAGGAAAGATTCAAAAGAGACCTAAGAAACAACTTTTTCATGCAGAGGGTGGTACATGTATGGAATGAGCTGGCAGATGAAGTGATGGAGGCTGGTACAATTGCGACATTTAAAAGGCATCTGGATGGGTATATGAATAGGAAGGGTTTGTAGAGATATGGGCCGGGTGCTGGCAGGTGGGACTAGATTGAATTGGGATATCTGGTCGGCATGGACGAGTTGGACCGAAGGGTCTGTTTCCTTGCTGTACGTGTCTATGACTCTATGAGAGATACAGGGAGAAGTGTATAATGAGATGGCAGCTGCTTGAGGCAGTCTCCAACAAAGTCAGACATAGAAGGTTAGGAGGATTACAGTGTTCCTGAGGAACTTTGCCCTGTCACTGTGATTCAAAAATAACACAAAAATATTTTGCTACTTACTTGTCTTTTAATGGCTGGGCAACGTGCATAAAGAAATGTACCTGTGGAATGTTTGTATAATGCAATAGTAGTAATACAAATTGCATCACATTACTCTGTAGTTAAATAAAACAGCTTAATTTTCTCACACAAAAACATAAACTAAGAGCTGACTGTTAATTCTGCAGTCGCGCAAGCTATATTATATCGCAGCAATTATCTCCAATCAACATGTAATTGTACCTAAGATGCCAAGTAACTAAAGGGAATGACTCTTTCAACTGCTGCATTTTCTCACGAACCACAATCTAAGATATATTTGCTATTTGCACCAGCTTTTAAAGTAATTGAATTTGACTGTTATCAGATATTTATTTCAACCACTTAGCAGAAAAATGTTCTTTGGTGGCAGAATGGAAAGGCAATAAATGCAGAATATTTATTCAAGATTAGACTGAATCCATTGGGAGACAGAAAATTGTGTAGTTAACATGAATATTTAAGATTAAAATACACATTAAGTACTCCTATTGCGGATTTAACTTATATTAGCTATCTAAAAATTAACACAACCATAGAATTCAGTGTTATACCAACTATTTTTCTGGTGTTATCCAATCCACACTATGGCCTGTGCTAGTGGAATAGACAATCCTTTGGGAATTCCTCATCACATCGGGAAGCTTGAAGATGAAGAGAAGGTGGAAGGGAATAAGCAGGGCATGTGGTGAGTTTACCAACAAAAAAATGCAGAACCACAGATCCATGTGAGATGTTTGGGTTTGTCAGAAATGACATGTCCTTGTATCTATGCTTCACAAGGCACCCTTGATGTGACATCTTCCAGCAGAAAAATAATTCTTTTGGAGAAGTTAAAATTTGAAGCATGGTCTCTATCCATGTATAGTAACAGCATGTCAGCAAGTGAGCCATCATTGATCAGTAACAATTACTTGTGTTTTCAATTACTAGAAAAGATGTGAATGTGGCTTGGCTCTTGGCTTACATATCATGACTGGGAGGTAAACGAAGTGGCGGCTGTGCAATGAGGGAGCAATGACACAACTGGAAATTTGTGACAGAGTTCTGCATGGGTGAGCAGTAAATGTGAAACAATAGCCTGAAATTTAAAACATGACTAAAGGTCTTCTTCACGTGTTTCCATGATGCTGAACATAAAAGAAGGTGAACAGCAAGGACCCAGATTGTGACTCACCCTTGACTCAAAAGGCCAGAGGATAAAAATTGGTCCATGACATGATTTGTTGATAGGTGTAAAATCTGCAGAACAGGACTTAATTTGGGACATTGTGACTCCTATGGGCAAAGTTTCCAGCTTTGGATTGGACAAAGTCTCAGGTGTCCACTTAAAACATGAATTAAGCATATGCTAATTACAGGCCTAATCCTGTTTTACGGGCCCTTACCAGAAACTGGGCTGCAGATTTTGGGATGTGGATGTAGTCAAGACTGCTGAACAAAGGAAATTAAGAAGAACCTGAAATTGTAGTTAGACTGAGCATAACGGCAATTATCTGACTATAGGCATAGAATATAGAACATTACAGCGCAGTACAGGCTCTTCGGCCCATGATGTTGCACCAACCTGTGAAACCAATCTGAAGCCCATCTAACCTACACTATTCCATTATCATCTGTATGTCTATCCAATGACCATTTAAATGCCCTTAAAGTTGGTGAGTCTGCTACTGTTGCAGGCAGTGTGTTCCACGCACCTACTACTCTCTGAGTAAAGAAACTCAGACATCTGTCCTATTTCTATCACCTCTCAATTTAAAGCTATGTCCCCATCTGAGGGAAAAGGCTTTCACTATCCACTCTACCTAATCCTCTGCTGATCTTGCATGTCCATATTAGGTCACCTCTCCCTCCTTTTCTCTAATGAAAATAGCCCCAAGTCCCTCAGCCTTTCCTCATAAGACCTTCCCTCCATACCAGACAACATCATGGTAAATACCCTCTGCGCCCTTTGCAATGTTCCCACATCCTTCCTATAATGTGGCGACCAGAACTGTATGCAATATTCCAAGTGCGGTTGCACCAGAGTTTTGTACAGCTGCAACATGACCTCATGGCTCCAAAACTCAATCCCTCTACCAATAAAAGCTAACACATCATATGCCTTCTTAATAACCCTATCAACCTGGGTGGAAACTTTTAGGGATCTATGTACATGGACACCAACATCTCTCTGCCCAACTACACTACCAAGAATCTTACCATTGGCCCAGTACTCTGTATTCCTGTTACTCCTTCCAAAGTGAATCACTTCACACTTTTCCACATTAAACTCCATTTGCCACCTCTCAGCCCAGCTCTGCAGCTTATCTATGTCTCTCTGTGACCTACAACATCCTTCAGCACTGTCCACAACTGTACTAACCTTCGTGTCATCTGCACATTTACTAATCCATCCTTCTCCACCCTCATCCAGGTCATTTATAAAAATGACAAACAGCAGTGGTCCCAAAACAGATCCTTGTGGTACACCACTAGTAACTGAACTCCAGGATGAACATTTCCTATCAACCACCGCCCTTTTTTTCAGCTAGCCAATTTCTGATCCAAATCACTAAATCACCCTCAATTCTATGCCTCCATGTTTTTTGCAATAGCCTACCATGGGGAACCTTATCAAATGCTTTACTGAAATCTATATACACCACATCAACCACTTTACCCTCATCCACCTGTTTGATCACCTTCTCAAAGAACTCAATAAGGTTTGTGAGGCACAACCTACCATTCACAAAATCGTGTTGATTATCTCGAATCAAATTATTCCTTTCTAGATTATTATAAATCCTACCTCTTATAATCCTGTCCAACACTTTACCCACAACTGAAGTAGGGCTCACTGGTCTATAATTACCAGGGTTGTCCCTATTCCCCTTCTTGAAAAAGGGGACAATATTTGCTATCCTCCAGTCTTCTGCCACTATTCCTGTAGACTGATGACACAAACATCCAAGCCAAAGGTTCAGCAATCTCCTCCCTAGCTTCCCAGAGAATCCTAGGAGAAATCCCATCTGGCCCAGGGGACTTATCTACTTCACACTTTCTAGAATTGCTAACACCTCCTCCTTATGAACCTAAGTCCTGTCAAATCTAGTAGCCTGTATCTCAATATTGTCCTCAACAACATTGTCATTTTCCAGTATGAATACTGATGAAAAATATTCATTTAGTGCCATTCTTATCTCCTCAGACTCCACATAAAACTTCCCACTACTGACCTTGACTGGCCTTAACCTTACTCTAGTCATTCTTTTATTCCTGTCATTGGGATCTCCATAGTTAGGGGGAGAGATAGGAGGTTCTTAGGGAATGAGAGAGACTCATGGTTGGTGTATTGCTTCCCAGGTGCCAAGCAGTTATCGAGAAAGCTTTAGCATTTTCCTTGATCCTACCTGCCAAAGACTTCTCATGTCCCCTCTTGGTCTTTCTTAGCTCTCTCTTTAGGTCCTTCCTGGCTAACTTGTATCTCTCAAGCACCCTAACTGAGCCTTCACATCTCATCTTTAATAAACCTTCTTCTTCCTCTTGAGAAGAGGTTCAACTCTTTTAGTAAATCACAGCTCCCTCGCTCAACCACTTCCTCCCTGCCTGACAGGTATATACTTGCAACATACTACACACAGTAGCTATTCCTTGAATAAGCTCCACATTTCAATTGTGCCCATCCTCTGCAGTTTCCTTCCCCATCCTGTGCATCTTAAATCTTGCCTAATCACATCATAATTGCCTTTCCCCCAGCTTTAACTCTTGCCCTGCGGTATATACCTATCCCTTTCCAGCACTAAAGTAAACATAACCGAATTGTGGTCACTAACACCAAAGTGCTCACCTACCTCCAAATCTAACACCTGGCCTAGTTCATTACCCAATACCAAATCCAATGCGGCCTCACCCTTTGTTGGCCTGTCTACATACTGTGTCAGGAAAGCCTCCTGCACACATTGGACAAAAACTGACCCATCTAAAGTATTCAAATGATAGCGTTTCCAGTCAATATTTGCAAAGTTAAAGGCCCCTATAATAACTATCCTGCTACTTTCACTCCGATCCAGAATCATCCTTGCAATCCTTTCCTCAACATCTCTGGAACATTTCGGAAGCCGATAGAAAACTCCCAACAGGGTGACTTTGCCTTTCCTGTTTCTAACCTCAGCCCATATTACCTCAGTAGATGAGTCCTCATCAAACATCCTTTCTGCCACCATAATGCTTCCTTGATTAACAATGTCACACCTCCTCCTCTTTTACCACCTTCCCTGTTCTTACTGAAACATCTAAATCCTTGAAACTGCAACAACCATTACTGTCCCTGCTCTATCCATGTCTCCAAAATGGCCACAACATCGAAGTCCCAGGTACCAACCCATGCTGCAAGTTCACCCACCTTATTCCAGATGCTCCTGGGTTGAAGTAAGCTTCCTGCCTGCCGGTACAATCCTGCGACCTTGAAACCTTATTTCTGACCTCATAACTCTCGTACACTGGAGCTACAATTCAGGTTCCCATCCTGCTGCTGAATTAGTTTAAACCCTCCTGAAGACCATCAGCAAATTTCACCCACCCCCAGAATATTGGTACCCCTCTGGTTCAAGTGTAGACCACCCTGTTTGTAGAAGTACCACCTACCCCAATTATCCAGGTATCTGAATCCCTCCCTCTTGCACCATCCCTGTAGCCATGTGTTCAACTCCTCCATGTTCCTTGCCTCACTAGCATGTGGCATGGGTAACAAACCAGAGATAACAACTCTATTTGTTCTAACTCTAAGCTTCCACCCTAGATCCCTAAATCTGTGCCTTAAATCCCCATCCCCTTTCCCACCTATGCCGTTGGTGCCTATGTGGACCACGACTTGGGGCTGCTCCCCCTCCCCCTCAAGGGTCCTGAAAACACGAACTGAGACATCACGAACCCTAACACCTGGGTGACAACACACCAAACGTGAGTCTCTCTCAACCCCAATGACTAATGCTCTGCTTCTCTCCCCCCTTCCCTTCTGAGCAACAGGGACAGACACTGTGCCAGAGACCTGTGCCCAATTGCTTACCCCTGATAAGACCCCCCCTCAACAATATCCAAAACTGTATACTTGTTATTAGGGGGAACAGCCACAGGAGATCTCTGCACTGTTTGCAGTTCCCTTTCCATTGCCTGACTGTAACCCTGAGGTTACAGTCCTGTACCTGAGGTGTGACTGCTTCCCTGTAACTCCTCTCAATAACCTCCTCAGCCTCCCAAATAATCCATAGTTCAACCAGCTCCAGTTCCAGTTCCACGGTTCTCGGGGAGCTGGAGCAGGATGTACATCCCGCAAATGAAGTCAGTGGGGACACAAGTGGTGACCCTTACCTCCACATTACTCTCTTCATTCTGCGTCAAGGAAGGTAATGAGTCAGGACACTATGAATGATCATATCCAATGCAAGGATTTAACCAGACATTATTCTGCACTACACTCCTGCTATCTAGCATACTGTGCCAATATTTGATGCTCAGTGCAGTTGTAAAATCACCAATCATTAGCAGATTAATAGACAAGGGCTGCATTTTGTAATCAAGTTCAGCAGGTTAGATAACTTGCATGGCTGATGGAATAATCTGATTATCTCTCATTGAATATCTTTTTATACCAAGTCAATCGATTTAAAAATTAACTATATCAAGCTTCAAATTATTTAGTAAGAATTGAAAGTGAAATTTCTGGTGCAAAGCATTTCAATGACAAGATTTTATTCTGTGCTTCATTCAATTTGTTATTAAGTGAAATTCGGTACACTTACAAAGTGGTAAGTCAATAATGAATTGATTTTTGTGCTGGCTAATAATGTGGTTATAAACTATAAATGTTAAGTGATTGTATCATAGATATTATAACATATTTCCTGTGGCTTTCTACAAGTCCTTTAGTTTATTCAGGACATTGAGATCAGATCACATGGGTGTACACTACACCCATTGTACAGCTTTAAAACATGAAACCTAGAAATCAAAATGAATTAGTAGAAGTCAGTTACAATTGTAAATTCCAACCTGCTGATTGGACTCCTAGGTTTCTGCCACACAATTCCACCCAGCACAAAATCTTCCCCCATTTGCACTCCTCACCCAGCCCCACTTCTCCAACTCCCTCCATTCTATCCCATTCTTCCCTCAACCCACCACTCTTACCCTGCTCATTCTCCCAGTCTTCTCCATCCCCAGTTCGTCTCTCCCTCACTTTACCCCTTCACATGTTTCCTCCAATCTCCTCCTATTTTCCCCACTGGTCCCCATTCACCTCACCACTGCCCTACACCACACTTCTTATTGCCTCTCCTCTGTCCTCTGTTGTAAACACAGTCTGTTGTAGCCACGTCACCATATGGTAGGTTTGCTGCTACTTTTCTGTCTGAGTGCAGAAATCTACAAAGCCTGCTTTGTCTAATTTGGTAGAGGATACTACTTACCCGGCTAACTAGAAGAGGCTCTTGTGTTGAACAAGTTGTAGTTAATTGCAAGTAAGCAACTAGCTACAAGTCACATTATACGTTGTTCCAGAGACTTTGAGGAGACCTGGATGTGAGATACCACAAATCCATGTGACATCATCATAGTGGGTGGTTCTTAAGGCACTCCTCCATATTAATCGTTTCAGACTCTTGCACACCCTTATCCAACATGCTCTATACCTCTGCCCTGCACTGCTCTACCCTATTCTGTCTTGCGCCCCACACTCATTCACCCTTACTTCTACATATTCTTGACCCTCTCTCCAAGACTCCTTGCACTTTCTACTGAGACATCTTATGGTCTAATTTTTCCAGCAGCTAGTAATTCCATTTTCAGAAATTAAGTGTGAAAAATAATAATTTCATCACTTGGTATCTAATAACTGATCTAAAATAGAACAATACCTATTAGAGTTAACATAACGAGTATTAAAGTTGATTTTTAACTTTCTAATTTTAATGTAAACATAGAAATAAGAACTTATATTCCTTGCACAAATTGCTAGCTTCTACATAGCCAGAGCATCAATAAAATTGGACTACTTGCAGCAAGTTATTTTTACACATAACTAAAAATGAGGGGCCAATGAGGTGAAGCTACAACACAAGTCTACATGCATGCTGGCCAGTAGAGAGAGAACTAAGAATACCCGCAATAAACTGATCATATCAGCCTTAACATGTTCAGTCGTGAATGGTAGTGGAAGACTAAACAACCAGAAGAGGGGGTCCAAATACAGCTCCATTCTAACATGTGGCAGAGATCAGTGTATTATTGCCCTACTAATCTCATTGTCCATCCTGAACTGTGGGATCTCCAGAGGATGCACTTTCTGGTTTATTGTCACCATCCTTTGGAATGTAAGACGCCTGGTGGATGCTCAACATAACCCCTCAGGATGTAATATAAATCTAATAGGTAGATTTACTGCCACCATCCTCTTTTCTGTTAGTGATCTACAGAACTTAGTTGACCTTGTGTGGTACCAGGACATCCACTTAATAGTCTAAAAAGATGCTCTTTTGTTAAACAAGATATAATTTATTATAATGATAGCAACTCAGTGCAAATCACATTGTGTGATGGGTATAGTTACTAAGATTGTGGGTAACCTCAGTTTTAGGGATTAATCCATTGCAGTCCAAAGCTGTTCTGCTTGAGTTCATGTGACATCATAGTGTAGGGTGGTGCTTAATGCCTCCTCAGCATTAACTATTTCAGACCTTTACACATCACCCATCCCACTCTAGGTATTTTTTTTTCAACATAATTTATGACTATCCCATCTCATGCTAAGTGTTTGACATCACAATTCAGGTAGTGTGCAGGTTTCACTATTCTGTCAGGAAGTGTTCACTTCAGACTTGATATTTAGTAACCTCAAAGACCTCTGCATTGAAGACAGTTGACTTTGACTCTGTTCTGGACAGAGTATATCCTTTTAAACTGAAAATCTCCTGGATTTCATTTGCGAAGGACTCAATGACACAGAAATTAAGAGCAGGAGTAGGCCACTAAGGCTTTCTCCCCATACCTTTTCATCCCTTTCACCCTAAGAACTTACATCTTACTCCTTTTTGAAAATATTCAACATTTTGGCCTCAACCACGTTCTGTGGCAGAGAATTCCATGGGCTCATGACTCTCTGGGTGAAGATATTTCTCCTTGTCTCGGTCTTAAATAGGAAAAGTGAGCACTGCAGATGCTGGAGAGTCAGAGTCAAAAAGTGTGATACTGGAAAAGCACAGCAGGTCAGGCAAAATCCGAAGAGCAGGAGAGTCGACTTTTCAGACATAAGCCCTTCATCAGGAATGTTGACATTCCTGATGAAGGGTTTATGCCTGACACGCCAACTCTCCTGCTGTTCGGATGCTGCCTGATGTGCTGTGTTTTTCCAGCACTACATTTTTTGACTCAGTCTTAAATAGTCTACTCAGATCCTTAAACTGTGAATTAAAAAAATGAAAGAACTGCAGTAGCTGGTAATCAGAAATTGCTGGAAAAACTGAACCTGTTCTGAGGAAGGATCACTGGACCCGAAGCATTAACTCTGCTTTCCCTCCACAGAGGGTGCCAGACATACTGAGACTTTCCAGTAATTTCTGATTTTGTTTCTTAAACAGTAACCTCCTGGATGCATCCTCGCTGGTCATTGGCCGCATCCTTCCCACATTTATCCTTGTTAGAATTTTACAGGTTTCAATGAGATTCCCATTCATTCTTCAAAACTCCATTACTTTTTGACGGTACCTTGTTCTGTGGATATTAGTTACCTCATCTCAGTGGTGGCTTTTATGGAGTTATATACATTGCAGCTTCAATCTGTAAAAACAGATTTTTTTCTTAATCTGGTAGAAAACCTGTGCTGAATTGTATAATCTTTACCTCAAAGCTGGGGTTGAACATTCTCATTTACCCTTTGTGATTGGTGATTACATCACTGATGAAATCAGTATTTTCACTCCTTCTGATGTCTTATTTGGTGACTGCTTCTTGATTGGCATGATGTGTTTCAGTGAAACTGCTGATTCTCCCTGTGAAGGTAAAGAAATTATATCTGGAAATGTGTTGCTGGAAAAGCACAGCAGGTCAGGCAGCATCCAGGGAACAGGAGAATCGACATTTCGGGCATAAGCCCTTCTTCAAGCCCTTCTAAAGAAATTATATGTTCTGCTTGAACTCACATCTTCTCAGCATCTGAATCAGACTTAAATCTGCCATTATTTCTGCTCACCAATCTGTGATAAAGAATTAGTTGAAGGTTCTTCAATAAGCTCAGGTGAGATACTCTGCTTATATGCTTTCCCATTGTTTATACTTCCTCACAAGCATTGCTGATTCTAGCAGTCTGAACTCCATTCATTGATAAGAATGGAAAGCGTTCCTGCCAATCCTGTTTGGTTGCAAGTTTCACAAAGTTTTATGAGCTCTTAGGTGATTTCAGGCCACTACATCAGGACCAATTTCTGGCACTGCCAATTTAATGTCTTAACCATCACCGGTATATACTTTCCTCGATACCTACCCAATAGTGAAGCTGGAATAAGCATTTTTCCATTATATGCCAGCAAGTCATCTATAACTGTGAAATGCTGTTGGTGCTCAAACCGTATGTTTATCACCAACACCACGGACCTTTGATCTGGCTATCTTTCCACAAAATACCAAGAAGTGGTGTCATATTCTAATTTGCTTCTCTGTCTGTCTTATATTTGATGAAGCTGATTAAACTGGCTGGCCACCATCTCTCATCAACAATATGAAATAAATTTTTCATGTCAACGTAACTAGTTACAATGGATTCTATCTTCTATCTGGGTTCCATGAAGAGTCTAGGAAGCCCTATGAAATATTTTACCTGTTGTCCCATGTTCAATTACTCAGGAACTGAAATGTCTTTGGCCAATACTTCCCCGACTGTTGTTCCTTGAACAGTTATGGCTTGACTGTTTAACACCTTCAGCCATTTAAAGAGGTTTGAAGTAAAGTCATACATATGTACTGAGATAAGACTTCAAAATTCTGTGCTCCCTTATCCTACATCCCTTTTTTTCGTCATGGAGACTCTTGTAGCGCACCTTTAATCTTAAGTGGTATCCCTCCTGAACCATGTAGTTGTATAGTTACTGTTCTAGGTTGTAAGCAATGTTACTTCTATCATGTACCCCAGCTGATAATATGTTGATAGTTGTTCGACATCAAGCTTAAAATCAGTGAGGTCTCCATTAACATAAATATGTTCTTGTCAAATGTTGAATTCTCGATCATCTATTTTCCCTTGTAATAGCTTTAGATGTTTTTTAAATTGTAGCTTGTTCTATAACATGAATTTTTGTGTGAGTAGCTGGTTAACTTCCTGTTTATCTTGACTTAGTCATACTTTGACACTTCCTGTGGAAGTGACCTCGTGACAATATTTTCCGATGACATGTAGGTTGGTGGAGTTGTGGATAGCATGGAGGGCTGTTGTAGATTGCAACAGGACATTAACAGGGTGCATTCTTTTTTAAACCCTTTTTGGCACTGCTTGTACTTGTGAGGTGTTTTTGTTCCATATTGCAGATATTAACAGAAGTATCTGCCATCTGGCCTACACTCTTTATTGGCTTATCATGTGGGTTCTCTGAGTTTTTATTAAGAAATGAACAGATTTTGCTGATCGATATAATCTTCTCCACTTAGGATTGATCTGTGTTGTTTCTGGACTTCTGCTTTACTCCTCATCTGAATGCCTTTTTCCAAAGTCAAATCTTCCTTGAAATGTACTAAATCTGACAAAGATTCCCTTATCAGGAATTCCAATTACAATGAATTTTGACTTAATGGTCACTTTTCTCCACTAATTTGGAGAGATCATTAAAGATACCATCTATGGATTCCCCAGATGCTGAACTCTTCTATTAAATCTTGCTTAATCAAGAATTTTATTTTATGTAATGTTAAAATAACAGTCTAAAACTTGCATAACTTCATCAAACATAGTCGTTGCTTCTCTTATGACTTGGCAATTTATAATATTGTCAGCTATAATCTTATTTGGATATAAATGTTTCTTTACTTGTTCAGCTTCTGGTTTAGTATCCACTTTAAAAACAATTCTGTATCTGAACTAATAATTTTCTCCATGATATCCAACTCTATGTTTTATTTGGTTCTTCTCTGAAATTATAACTTCCTGGAAATATTATGTCGGCTGTCATAGGAAGGATGATGTGCTGAAAATTTTGAAAAACATAAGGATAGATAAATCCCCTCAGCTAGATGGGACATACCCTAGAATACTACAGAAAGTGAGGGAAGAGATTGCTATGCCTTTGGTGATGATCTTTGAATCCTCACTGTCCATCGGAGTAGCGTCAGATCATTGGAAGGTGGCAAATGTTATTCCCTTGTTCAAGAAAGGAAATAGGGATAATCCTGGGAATTAGAGACCAGTCAGTCTTACATTTGTGGTGAGCAAATTATTGGAGAGGATTCTGAGAGACAGGATTTATGATTATTTGGAAAACCATAGTTTGATTAGATAGTCAGCATGGCTTTGAGAGGGGCAGGTCATGCCTCACAAACCTTATTGAAATTTTTGAGGATGTGACAAAATGCACTAATGAAGGTAGAACAGTGGATGTGGTGTACATGGATTTTAGCAAAGTTGCTACCCAAGTTGATAAGGTTGTTGAGAAGGCATATGGCATGTTGGCTTTCATTAGCAGGGGAATTGAGTTCAAGAGCCGTGAGATTATGCTGCAGCTCTTTCAAGCCCTGGTTAGACTACACTTGAAATATTGTGTTCACTTCGGGAAGGAAGGATGTGAAAGCTTTCAAGAGGGTGCAGAGGATATTTACCAGGATGCTGCTTGGACTGGAGTCTATGTCTTATGAAGAAAGGATAAGGCTTTTCTCATTGGAGTGAAGAAGGGTAAGAGGTGACTTGATGGAGGTGTACAAGATGTTGAGAGGCATAGATAGAGTGGATAGCCATAGACTTTTTTTCCCAGGGCAGAAACGTCTATCACAAGGGGGTATAATTTAAGGTAATTGGAGGAAGGTTTAGGGGAGATGTCAGAGGGAGGTCTTTTCACACAGAGAGTGGTGGGTGCATGGAATGCACCACCAGCAGTGGGAGTAGAGTCAGATACATTAGGGACATGTAAGCAAGTAGGTTAGTCTAATCTTAGAGTAGGATAAAAGGGCGGCACAGCATCGAGGCCTGAAGGGTCTGTACTGTGTTGTACTGTTCTGTGTTCAATATATTCCGAATACAATTATACAGGCTTTTGATTTACAGGATAATTATGCTGCTGATGTGTACTGGAAGCTTTCCTCATGTCTATGTGATCAAATGGAAAATTCTACTTTGTGCAAAAATGGATGATTCCTGTCTTTTGCAAGCAAAAATGATGTTTACCTTCTTTTGCGTATTCGCCAGATGAATCCCATTAATTGTGGCCCATTGGACAATTCCCTTTTCCTTCATTGCTTTACTGAGTGACTTCCCTTACTATGTCTTTTAATAAATGATGCCCATTCTCTTAATGGCAATACTGAATGAATCCTACTCTTTGTGTCTCAATAAGATAAATCCTGTACCTTTCACAGATTTCTTAAGATGATTTATGCTGTTTGCAGTGCTCGTAAAAATGTACTTATTCGTTCGCATTTTTTTTCTGGATGAGTCCTGCTGCGAATAGCTAAAGTAAATGCTTCCTGCCTTTAAAATGATTTGAAGTAATGGATCTCCTGCACCCTCTGAGGCCCCAATAATGTCCTAAATTTCTTCTTCCATGAAATCCTACATAACTCTAATATGCCCTTTATCACTATAATTGTGGCTATGCAACAATACCAGGTCTGTGACCAGGTTTTACATTTAAATTTAGTTTTTAAGTTTAACTTACTTCCATGGCCTTTGATTTACCTGCTGCAATCAGTCCTCTTGGTGTCCAACCACTATGACAGCGACGCTGGATCCAAACTATGAGTACTTCACCTACTTCTAAACAGAACCTGTACCTGTGCTGTTTTTACAGTTTTACGCCTTGCCCAACAGGGATTTTAAACTTTACTCACAAAGCCTCTGATGACTGTTTGCTCACTGACTGAACTCCAACATGGGAATACTCCGACAGACCATTGCCTGTATTTGCTTTGGAGTTACTAATAACCAGTACAGGAAATTCCTAACCTTGTGGAATCAAGGGTTATGGAGATAAGGCAGGAACAGGATACTGATTAAGGATGATCAGCCATGATCATACTGAATGGTGGTGCAGGCTCGAAGGGCAGAATGGCCTACTCCTGCACCTATTGTCTATTGTCTATTCGCACTGCAGCATGTCTTTTACCAGGACTGAAACACTTTTTTGCAATTGGTTCTGCCTTGAAGCATCTTGCCACAAATGTCTCTTCTGCTGGGTTCTTAAAAGCTAGAGGGCTTCCTTAAAGTTGTCTCTGAAAATTCTTTAGACCTCCACCACTTGCTATTTAATTATAAGATGAAGTTATGCCCATACTGGTACCATGTGGCATGATGGACCGTCACCACAGTTCATCACGTTATTAGGTGTAACTGGTACATAGGCAGCCACCATCCTCTCTAGTGGTAGGAATGCTCAGAGCCTGGCTAGTCTAGTGTTGCACAGGAAAAGAACATGGTAGTCTTATAAGAAGAAGCTCTTCTTTTAAAAGGTGCATTTTATTACATGACAGTAAGTTGTACTGGTATGAAAGACAGTGTTACTATTGGGGTCCTTTAAAATTAGGTTTTATTGCTTTGAGGTCCAAACGTGCTCTATTGCACAAGTTGATATATCATCAGGTTAGTCAGTGCTTTGTGCACACCTCGCCACTAACCCTTTCAAACACTTGCACCCTTATATCAGGAATTAAAATACTTTGGGCTTCATTTCTGGAGCAGTGCAAGCATTTCTAACTTAAATTGTTACCCACCTGTCAGAAGTCATTTACATTTAACCTTACGTCCTACTATTAAAAATGTATTGGGTAGCATTTTAATGTATATTCCATCATTTCCTTTTACAGCATTTTTCATTTTAAAGGATCTGAATGATCTTCATGTATGGATAAATTTCCTTTGGCCTTGATTGCTTGTTGTTACATAGGCAAAGTGAAATATAAACATAAGCACTTAGTATTTTTGATGTCCTTATTAGCCAATTAAATCATTGCAAAGTTTTTTTTTAAACACAATGGTAATAAAGTTTAACAGTTTGCTAATAGCTTTGATTAAATTACCATTGAAACTTACACTTCACAATATGGTTTTGCTTATTGGAATACCTGTCTTACCCTAACCCTAACCTACTGTGCATTAACGTTCTGCATTTCTCATTTTTTCTAAAAAAATGTTTCAGGGTCCAAACCTGGCTTCAACAAACAGCGCCATCTGATGGTTCAAGTATATATCCTTCCAGTAACAGCATTTCAAACTTAGCTCCTCATTTAATTGATTAAAATATCAATCAGTTATTATCCTGTTTGTCCCAAAACTTGCTTAGTATTTCTAATGTTAATTTCCTATGCTACAATTCCCTGCTCCTTTCCCTATTTGTCTCCATTCCTTTTGAATAATCATTTGGGAAAGGAATAATCAAACCCTTTGCTCCATAACACGCACGTTTTCAAACTGCTTTCTCCCCCTCTGTTCAACATTGTTTCTAACACCAAAGAGAGTTTGTTCATCTCTTAACATTCAGATCATCTATGCAGCCGTGGCCTGCTACCTCTCCCACCTCTATTTCCCTGACCACTGCTAACCTATCACTCACTCGAACCTTGGCTTCCCATCACTTAGCACTATTTCATCCATTACAAAGCTGCTCATTGTTAGTGTCAAAGGCATGATATAAATGCAACTTCAAGTTGCTGATTTGGGCACGCCATGTGTAACTGACTGTGCCCCAAGCAATCCATGTGCACAGAGGTCTGTTTACTAGAAGCCAGTTAGCAATGGCAAACTTCTTTAAAAAAAATACACTTTCTGAATTTGCATACACACTGTTATGTCATACAGATAATATTAAGCGACAAATTCGCTTCCATAACGTTAGTTCTAATTATCTATATAACCTATCCAGTTGTCATTCTACGCCCATTCCAGAGTCCTCATCATTGTACATTATAACTGATATAGAAACCGATATTTGGAGTCATTGCAATGGCCTAATGGATAAAGACGTTCTGTGTTATGGACCAAGAGATCCCATCAAAACAGCTCACCTTAATATCCTGCCTGATTGTTCATCCTAATTCCCAGACTATGCTGAGTGAACTAACATCAGTCAGAACATCCAGTGGTGGATAGAAAGTACTTCAGTCCCCTTAGGATAAGGATTGAACACAATGAATAATCCTGGTGTTTTGGTAGACATTGGACAGAATTTAATGTCCTGCCCTAAGACAGGTTTGGAAGTGGAGGTATTTATGAAGCTGGGTGGGACCCCACCACTTTCCTGCCTTAGCCTCAGTGACGGCCAGTGGCAGATAGGCTCTTGGGTCTTCCTGTCCCACTGCCGTTCAATAAATAACAAACATTCATCACCTTATTGGGGATGGAGTTCTGGAATTATACTACGTTTTGTGTGAAAATGTGTTTCCTGATTTCACACTTTACATGGATTTGCTCTAACCTCAATATTACATCCTTTCATGACCAAGGATCATAACCATGGATTGTCTGTGCACTTATTGAACTTTAATTAAAACATTTTTTTTCGGGACCTTTAAAACAAGGACTTACTGCAAAAGTGATTGCTGGTCAAAATTTAGTGGCTGCCTAGAGAGGGAGAGAGATAGAGACTTTGGAATGTCAAAGAAAGCTCAAAGGGAGAAAATATACTACAAACTGAATGTGTACACTCCTGGAGTATCTCAGATTGTAAGCATAATGTTTAAAAAAAATCAGTCTGGATGAGAGATCTGTTTCCATTTTCCCACAGGAATAGGATTTAGAAGTGAGTTTCGACCCTAATGTATGTGTGTTAATGGCCTGATGTCCTAGTATGTGCTGAAAATGTGTTGCTGGAACAGCGCAGCAGGTCAGGCAGCATCCAGGGAACAGGAGAATCGACGTTTCGGGCATAAGCCCTTCTTCAGGAATAAGGGCTTCCTGAAGAAGGGCTTATGACCGAAACGTCGATTCTCCTGTTCCCTGGATGCTGCCTGACCTGCTGCGCTGTTCCAGCAACACATTTTCAGCTCTGATCTCCAGCATCTTTTTGCAGACCTCACTTTGTCCTAGTATGTGGACCAGTGTGCTGTGAAGACCACAGTTCGAAGAACGTGTAATGTTCCCGAATGCCATTAGGGAGGGAATTCCAGGATTTTGACTCAGCGACAAGGAATATTTTTCTAAGTCAGGATGGTGAGTGACTTGGAGAGGAACTAGAAGCTCCCATGTATCTGCTGCCCTTATCCTTTCAAATGGAACTGATCATGGGTTTGGAAAGTGCTGTCTGAGGATCTTTGGTGAATTTCTGCAGTGCATCTTGTACAGAGTACAGACTGCTGCTACTGAGTGTCGGCAGTGGAAGGAGTGGATGCTTGTGGATGTGGTGTTGATCAAGCGGGCAGCTTTATCCTGGATGGTGTCAAGCTTCTTGTGTTGTTGGGGCTGCAATCCTCCAGGCAAGTGGGAAGTATTCCATCACACTCCTGACTTGTGCCTTGTAGATGGTGGGCAAGGTTTGAGGAATCAAGAGGTGAATTAATCACATGGTGAGTCCAGTTGAGTTTCTGATCAATGGTATCCCCAGGATGTTGACGGTGGGGAATTCAATGATGCTAACACCATTGAATGTCAAGGCGCTGCATTTGAAAATGGACTGCTTCAGTAGCTGAGGAGTTGCGAATGGTGCTGAACATTGTGCAATCATCAGTGAACATCCCCACTTCTGACTTTATGAAGGAGGGAAGGTCATTGCAAGTAATACAAAAGAAAAAGATTATCTCTCACTCTGGACTGTCAAAAGAAAAGGAAAAATGAGTTTCAATCAATCTGAAAAGCCAAGAATCTCAAAATTGATTGTTCAACTGCCAATGTTCATGCTACAGGAAATCTCCACTGCAACAGCCACAATATTCCACTAAATGAACAATTCAGAGACAGTAATTTTTTTACATTTTTACTGAAGTCATATCTTTTGGCCAATCTGTGTATTTGGTTAGAATCATTTAGAGACCTGATAACATGGGCTATGGCAAGACATCTGGCAGAATTGCATGAGAAGTCCAGTGAGACCTTTCCCAATGTCAGGAGCAACACTGGGCTTCAAGCTGAGATTCTGTCTAGAGAGCAACAAGATGCCAATTAAGAGAGACTATTGCTGGTTTTCAGCCTCATTTAGTGGAGATCTTGCCTCATTAATATGCAACTTCCTATCCAAACCCCAGCCAAGAAAACTAAACACTGAGATAGTGAAGAAGATACCTTGAGATTCCAGATCACTGGTTCCATGCTGAACCTCCATCTTGAAAACTCAGCAGAGGTACACTCAGGAGCAGTGACTGCATGCCTCCTACTTCCACACACCTTGGCATCAGATAATTGCCCACCCTCGCATCAACATGGCACATCTCCAAACCACTCGGACCATGCCACTGCATAGTCATGCTGAACCTCAAGGTGCACCAGCCATTATCTTCACATTGCTGTCACAAGGACATAGACCACAGAGGAACAGTCACCCAGCTCACAGCTGGACTTGGCTGTATCTGTCTTCGAACTCAATGTCTTAGTGCTATTATCTTGATGAACAAAGCATCCATTCCTTGCCATGCCCTCCTTTTTTGCACATTGCAGGCTGAGCTAGAGCTACCAGGCTCACTGCCTTGCCATTTAACATGAGCACAAAACCAAGCAGATTGTCATAGTTGGCACCAGTCCTTAGACAAGTCAACAGACATCGCCTTCAGTCTGTATGTTCCAGTAAAGTAAGTTCAGAGCAGACTCTGATAGCAGTCCAGGGGCTTGAGGCATGGTCAGTGAGCCAATTAGAGTCACAGAGTCATAGAGATGTACAGCATGGAAACAGACCCTTCGGTCCAACTCGTCCATGCTGACCAGATATCCCAACCCAATCTAGTCCTTCCTGCCAGCACCCAGCCTATATCCCTCCTATTCATATATCCATCAAGATGCCTTTTAAATGTTGCAATTGTACCAGCCTCCACTACTTCCTCTGGCAGCTAATTCCATACACATACCACCCTCTGCGTGAGCAAGTTGCCTCTTAGGTCCCTTTTATATCTTTCCCCTCTCACCCTAAACCTATGCCCTATAATTCTGGGCTCCTCGACTCCAGGGAAAAGATTTGTCTATTTATCCTATCCATGATGGTCAGGATTGTATCCTTGTAAAGGGTGAACAGCCAAATGTCAGATAGCCCACCATCTATCCTGGTCCTTCCTGCCTTTTTGTAACCTGTCTTCTGGAATAAGAGAAAGGGAGATATTAAGGCAGCTGTTAGTGCTGGTACTCATAGGGGATTGGTAGTGTGTTCATAGTGGGTACAGAGGCCAGGCATGAATGGCAGTGTGTGGGTTTGGAAAGAGGTGAGGCTGAAAGCGGGTGAGGGGATGTTGTACGTGATGGTGAGAGTGATAGAGCATGAGCCTTGTTCAGTGGTGGGGACAGTAGCAGAGATAGAGTGAGTGTAACGATGCAGCGAGAAGAATGGTGGTACCTACCTTTAGGAAACAGAGAAAATCATTGACCTTCTTTGTATTTTACTGGGTATTCCTCCAGATGGCATAGACCCCAATCACCCAGCTAGCAATCATAGAGCAGGCTGGCAGGTCTGGTGACACCATTTCCACTATCAGTGCAGGGGATAGGTGGAGGAGAAGGATGATCCTCCTCTGCAACGTACCATCCACCAGGCCTTCTGGGTGCCAGGCACAAAGCAAGGTGTCAATAACAATCAGCCATTGTCAAATCTGCAATATCCAGGGTAAATGTCACCACACAGGGCAGCACTAGACTGATGGTGCTTGGCTGGGTGTGCAATAACCTTTTTAAGATAGCCCCGTGACAGGGATGCTGGGTTGTTAGGCACAGCCAAGTAATGGCATATTCTTCCAACAAGTGGAAGAATCAGGCTAGTAGCATCAGAGAAAAGGGGTGTCACAATTGAATTGAATTGAATTTGCTTTATTGTCACAAGGGCAGTGTACGAAGTTAATGAGGTAACTTTGGGATGATAGCGCCCAGCAGCATCGCCTGAGAGAAACCCTCCAGGAAATTGACACTGAGCCGAGAAACATAAAATTCAGCCTTACGTGTTGCATTACTATTTCAGCTTGTATTTAGTAATTAATAAATTCACTTTTTTGTTCAGTCAAGCAAACTTAATTAAATCGAATCCTTTCAAAATATCAGTTAGTTTGAGTACAGAGAGGAAAATATCCACAAGGGATGGGATCCTGTTTATATTTGCCTTATTTTGACCAACTAAAGGGCAGGGTTCGCACCCTCATTTGGGAACTGAAAGGTTTGCGGTGTCCTCTCTGAAGCCAGAACAAATTGGGGGACCTTGCCCAGGCACCTGGTCATGACAGTCCCCTTGTTCCGGACTCACCGATAAAAGGAAATTGTTTCTCTGCATCCACCCATCAAATCCTGGACTGACTGCCAGTCTCCAGGCCTTAAGATCTTTGTAAGGACAATAACATTGCCTTGTTTTCGAAGGCATCCTTTGCCTGGACTCCTGACCTCCTCAGATTTTCGAAACTGAAAGAGGTTCAAGCACAAGGTTCAGAACCTGCTTCTTCAGGTCCAGATGCCCCAGTTGTGTAGCGCCTGGCTACGTTGTGTTGAATTATTCTTGAACATTACCACTATGGACTCTGCCACACCACAACCGGCCTCAGTGTCTCCTTCAGGAAAGTAAGGAAAGCTCTATCCCAAATCTGCATGCCTGATCTTGACTGTTTCACAAGCCATCCTCTTCTTCTCAATTATGTGCATGGTGCAAACCTCAGGACAACTGGAAAACATTCCTCTAGAAACAAGTTTGTGAGAATAGCACTTCAGAAGCACTTTTATCATGCAATAAAAATTGCTGTTTGTTTTGTTTTATGTAACATTTATAAGTTGAATCTAATGTAATCTGTGCAACTGTATGAAAGGCTGGAGCAGTAAAGATCTGAAACAGAAAACTTGCTGTCATGGGTATTTTATCTGTTAACATAGTTTTAACTTGAATTGTAAAGACAACAAAAAGCAAACTTTTCTCCAATGCACTGATTTGGATTTCATTAGAGTATTATTTACAGACTGGCAAACGTGTTTCTGTTACATTCTGTGTGAATTGAGGATATCAGCTCTCAAACATAACCTTCTTTTGCTTTCAGGCTGGAGTCTCCAACACGTTCTTTGTGCATGGATGCACCAAAAGGAATTCAGATCAAAGCAAGAGCTGGGAATGTTGAAGCCTCTTCTCAGAGGGACATTGTTTTCCATACAAGTGAAGGAATGGTGAGTTTACATTGGTACCTCCCATTCTGGTCAGGGTATCCCTACAAAATAATAAACTTGGAAATGTTTTCAAGATGACACTGGCTTTCTGTTACAGAATCAGGTTAAGAAGCATTTAATCAGCACAAATGTGAATTTTGTTTTTAAGTTATGGGTTTTGTGGCTGTACTGCAAAAGCTGTTTCAGTTTCATTGTTTTAACCTTCTTTGAAAGGCTAATCTGTTTCTAACGATATTCTGTTGCCTATTTGAACATTCTGCTACTTAATTAAGCAGACATCTCTGAGATCTGAACCTTTGGGTTGAATTCTGTGGAACTCCATTGCCCATTGCCAAATCCCATTTTCGCCTCTGACTCTTCTGGTATCCTTTAAGTTACGAATTATGGAGTGCCTCACATGTAAGAAACTACACGGGAAGATCAGAGAGTGAGTTCATGGCAGCTGAGATCGCTGAATGTTTTTACTGCCCTGTAGAGGAACCCTAGTCTTCCAGGATGCAACAGCTATCTCTGTCCATTCAAACATCTTGGTAGGTTTCAAGCCCACCTCTCCCAAAATAGATCTCTGCTGCCAAAGGGATAGAACACTGAGTATATTGAGATACTTGGGAAGACATGGTGTAGTTAGCTAGGCTTTCTTGGGGATTAAAAGTCCATGGCCACTACCCTTACAGAAGCAAGCATTACGGACTATATCTAGGTAAAAACAAGGACTGCAGATGCTGGAAACCAGAGTCTAGATTAGAGTGGTGCTGGAAAAGCACAACAGGTCAGGCAGTATGCGAGGAGCAGGAAAATCAACATTTCAGGCAAAAGCCCTTCATCAGGAATTCAGCACCACTCTAATCTAGACTCTTAAGGACTATATCTGTCAATTTGGATACAGGAGCTCATCTGAGCAGCACATTGGAAGGCTATTTGACAACATTGACTTTCAGCGTGGAGCAAGTAATAGCTGCAGAAACATCTCAAAGGACATTATTTGCTGCCATACAGGCCTCAGGTGACAAATAGCAGAGAGTGATTTCCTCTTGAGCATGTCTCTGAGTTGATTTGTTTGGTGCTGCATTTCCCACCTCATTCAGTTCTGACTCGTCTAGAATTGTAAAGACACTACAGATGAATGTGGGATGAATGGCTACGATCTTGACAAAATAAACCAGTGACATCAGCTAAGGCTGTAGAGGATAGATTCCTTCTCCATATAGCCACCTCTCCAGCTGCATGAAGGCAGCTGGAAGTGTAGACATCCCTTATGTCAAGCTATTTTTGGAAGTGAGTATTCATTGTGTAGCCTTGTTTTCTGAGTCATAACAAGTTGCACAAACATGATGCACTTCCCTGTTGATGTATATTTGGGCATTGATGGGGAAAGTACATGTTTGTGTGCCAATGTTGATTCCTTAGATCTCAGAGAATCCTGCCAATCAAAGATGTATCAGCACTCTGCCATGTTGCTGCAAGAAGCTGACAAAATGTCTCATTGTAGTAACCAACGTATTGATAACTTGCTCAGAGCATCAGGTCACAGCTCTTTAATCAATGATATTAATGTCCTGAGTGACAGCCTCAAATGACTTCACACAAGTGAAATGTGGTGCTGAATTTAATAGCTTCTGCTATATGGTGAGCCTGGGTTGCAGCTCCACATGTAGGATGTAGTTTGACTAAGTCACATCCTGCTTTATAAATTGTACTCTCTGCAGGCAATGCTTCTTAATGAAATGCAGGTCAAACCACTTCACTTGTAATC
Source organism: Chiloscyllium plagiosum (assembly GCF_037043375.1). Taxonomy (NCBI): domain Eukaryota; kingdom Metazoa; phylum Chordata; class Chondrichthyes; order Orectolobiformes; family Hemiscylliidae; genus Chiloscyllium; species Chiloscyllium plagiosum. The sequence goes on from NW_028270144.1 coordinate 87,638,033, forward strand.
TGAGTCATTGGCAGGTATGTCTGTTGCTGTCACTGGACTGTCTACACTCTGTCTTTCTGTTTACTTCTAAAAATCAACACAAATGTGGAATCCCTAAAACAAACCTAAAGTAACCTATTTGGTAAAGGGCAAGTTAATGGCAGTCTCAAAATAGTAGTATCTAGATAGCTAATAAAGTACTCACCAAGAGAAAATGACATAGTCATAAGGTTTTAACAGAAAATTAGTAAATTAATCCCCTTTAAACAGCATACTGACATAAAATTACTTCAAGCTAGTGTACTGTGTTCCTTGTGTAGTTTATAGTGGCGTGATTAGGCCCTGGCAAAAATGCAGTAGGAACAGCAGAAAATAAATGTAGTATCTCATTACCCTGAACCCATCCAAACTTCCTCAATCTGGCAGAAATTTTCACAGTAAATTGCTTGGTACTAAAGTAGGGAGGCATCCATTAGACCAGACTCTCATCTGACTTCCGATTATTGGAACAGGAGTAGATCGAGACTTTCCTGTCCAAGTGTATTTGTGAAGCAGGTTAATAGGTGAGTTAAGGAGGAGTTTGGGTATTGAGCAGTGTGTAAGGTTAATAGTTCAGTTGGTAGGATATAGCATTCTAATGCATTCTGACCTTGACTAATTGTGCAAGATCATTTTATGTCTTGTGGCACTACATCCTTATCTTTGGGACCGCAATGCTGACATTGACATTGCTGATGAAGGGCTTTTGCCCAAAATGTCAATTTTCCTGCTCCTCAGATGCTGCCTGACCTGCTGTGCTTTTTCAGCACCACACTCTTGACATTGATGACTGTCTACTCTTGCTACCAGCTCTGCTGCATCCGAGATAGTTGGAACATGCGCTTTGCCATGTTCGAACATTAGTCAGTGTTCTTCGTGCACAGATACACTTTGCCATCTACGTCCATCACCAGCTCCAGGAGAATACTCCTCCCTTTTTGTATAGACCAGACTTTAAGTAGTGCATAAGAAACAAGAACAGGAATGGACCATTCAAGCCTGCTTTGACATTTTATAAAATCATGTCTGATCTGATTGTAACCTTAATTCATCTTTCCTTCCAACTCCCTATAACCTTTGACTCTTTTTTTCCCAATTGAAAATGTGTCTTCCTGCTTCCTGAACATATTGAATGACCCAGCCTTCTACGTTCATTTCAAACATAAATGACATTTTGTGAGTAGGAATTTCTCCACGAATGGAAGCATATTCAGCATCAGCCCCCTCAGAATCATACGTGTTTCAAATAGATATTCCCTTATTCCTTTGAGCTCCAATGAATGTTGGCCCCGAGTCTGCTGAGCCTTTCATTAGAAAACAAACCTTTCATTCCAGGAATCAATCTAGTCAACCTCTGGACTATCTCCAATGAAAATATATCGTTCTTTTACTAAGTACCAGCCCTACACTAACTTTGATGTGGAACAGCCGATGGGGGTGGGCAAAGTTAAAAATCACACAACGCCATATTATAGTCCAACAGGTTTATCTGTAAGTACAAGCTTTTGGAGCACAGCTCCTTCATCAGATACTGTACAGAAAGCTCGTGCTTTCAAATAAACCTGTTGGACTATAACCTGGTGTTCTGTGATCTGTATCTTTACACTAACTTGGAATTTCTGATTATGTGTGGAGCCACTTGAGCACTTTCAGAACAAGCTACAGGCTGCAATCCTGGTACAGGCAGGCAGCAGGATGTTTCCAAGCTGCCAATAGTAGAAGGAATGGGCATAGATCAATCATCCATCCTGATCCTTGCTCCTGCTTTCAGAGATCATCCAATTTTGTGCTCTCTATAGCAAGTCCCTGGGAGACTAACATGCAGGTGCAGCAAGTTAGTAGGAAGGCTGATGGAACTTTGGTTGTTATTGCAGAAGGATTTTAGTACAGGAGTAGTGAAGTCTTACTTCAGGTGCATAGAAACACTGCTAGACTGCACCTAGAGTATTGTTGGTCTCCTTACCTCAGGCAAGTATTATTACAATGGAGGGAGTGTAATAAAGGCCTATCAGACGTGTTCCTGGTTGGTGGGATTGTCCTATGAAGAGAAATTGAGCAAACTGGGCCTGTATTCTCTTGGAAGAATAAGAGGTGATCTCATTGCAACCTAGAAAATACTTAAAGGGATAGACACGGTGGATGCAGATAAGATTCGATTAGATTCCCTACAGTGTGGAAACAGACCCTTCGGTCCAACCAGTCCACACTGACCCTCCAAAGAGTAACCCACCCAGACCCATTTCACTCTAACTAATGCACCTAACACTATGGGCAATTTAGCACGGTCAATTCACCTGTCCTGCACATCTTTAGACTGTGGGCAGAAACCACAGACACAGAGAGAATGTGCAAACTCCACACAGACAGTCACCCGAGGCTGGAATCAAACCTGGGACCCTGGTGCTGCGAGGCAAAAGTGCTAAGCTCATATTTCTCCTGATTGGGGAGTCTATACCTGGGTGGTACTGTTTGAAAATAAGGGAAATTATTTTAATCAGAATGTGGTCCACCTTTATAATTCCTGGGCTGTGGAGTATTTGAATATAGTTACAGCAGAGATTAATAATAATGGGATGGGCAAAAGGTGTTGATCAGCCATTGAATGGGGCAGGTTCAATGGGCTGAATGGCCTACTTCTCTTCCTATATTCCTACAGCCTGAAATATGTAATGCAGCGTAATTAATTTGACTTTTTGTCCCATTTTTCAACAGGTAATGTTAGATGCTGAGACTGTGAAACTACCCAAGTTGCCTCATGGGGCTCAGGGGGGATCTGGAAATCCTCAGGGACTTTATGAAGTTTGTGTCTGTCCAGATGGAAAACTGTACCTGTCTGTCGCAGGAGTGGGATCCACCTGCCAGGAATACAGCCGGGTGTGCCAGTGAGCACATCTTGGTGTCTTCTCAAATCTTCTGAGAACTTGACATTTCATCCAGCAATTTTGAAAACGTTTGAATTTTCTTCAGTAAATGCAGCTGCAAGTATCAGTGCCATATAATCTTTTTTTTAAAAAAAGTGGTAAAATATTTCCCTGCACCAATACATCTAATCTGAGACATTAAACAGAAATCCCTATTGCCCCAGAAAAACCAAAATTAATCAATTTACAAATGGACAACAAGAGCACAATTCAAAACTCTAACTTCAAATAGTGGAAGCAGAAATCTAACTCGGACTCGATTGCCATTGTTGCTCATACAACATTACTAAACGCTCCACATAATGGACTGCGACATGATGTACTATAAACAGTTGCTTCAGATGATTACCTGATTATTGAACGTTTTTATAGTAAAGCTATATGGACTCTGAATTATAAATCAACATTTTCTATCAGTGCATCAAACTAACTTCGACATCATCCAAATCGTATGCCAACATCTAAGATTCATTTTTTTAACAATTAAACTACATTGTATTAATTAAATTTTGATACACTTACAGCGGGGACTGGGTTGATTTTGACCGGTGTCCGTTTGATCTCTATGCAATAACTTTTTTTTTCCTGCAATAACACTTGAACCACAAGAGCTGTGCTTTTTGTACAAAATTACAACGTGGAATAAAATACCCAAAGCTTTACCATCTATATGTAAACCACAGTATTAAAGTTGCAGTACCCTTTCTTAGTCTTTTTATAAAAGCTATGTTGAAATGTATGAAATAAAAGTGCGCAATCCCTACTTGCATTTGGGTGCTTTTTCAATCCCTGTTACTTAGCAACAAGTTATATTTCATTGCTTTAACCTGTAGATACATTAGCTACTGAGGTGGTGAGAGGGTCACTGACCACAGGATTTAAGATAATTGACAAAAGAACAAGAGGGGCAACAAGATGTTTTTCATGCAGCAAGTGGTCATTATGTGAAGTTCACTGCCTGAAAGGGTGAGGACATTTTACAGCTATCCACCTCACTACTTCCCCCCCCCTTACAATTTTGTGTCATTTGTGCATTTTGTGATCATGCCCCCTACATTTAAGTTCAAATCATTAATATAACCACAGGCAGCAAGGGCCCCCTGCACTGAGCCCTGCTGTACCCACTGGAAATAGACTTCCAATCCGAGAAACATCCCTCTACCATTACCTTCTACTGCCCGTCTCTCAGATAATTTTGGATCTAATGTGTCAATTTGCCTTGAATCCTGTGGCCTCTTACTTTCTTCGCCAGTTTGTCATGAAAGACCTGATTAAAGGCCTTGATAAAAATTTCTCTAACATCACTTTCTCTTAACAAATCCATGCTGACTATGCCAGGTTAGTCCATGTCTCTCCAGGTGCAGAATATTCTGACTGAGAATTCTTTCTAATAACTTCCCCATCAGTGAGATTAGACAGACTGGCCTATAATTTCCTGTCTATCCCAATGGACAACATTAACAGTCCTTTAGTCTTCATGCACCTTACCTCAAAATGGCTGCCAGGACCCCTGAATTCTCCTTTCTTGCCTCCTCAACAAACTTGGATATATCTCATCCAAGCCTCTAGACTTATCCATATTTAAAGCTGCCAAACTGGCTACTGCCTCCTATTTCTCTGTTAAAGTCATCTAATATTTCACAATCCTCCACCCTGATGCCTATACCTGCATCATCCTTTTCCATTATGAAGACCAATGCAAAGTTTTCATTGAGAACTATGCCCCTATCTTCCAGGACCACACCACATTATAGCCGTGGTACCTAATAGGTCTTTCACTAGTTAGTCTATTGCCTATTTTTTTTCTACAAAACCCCTTGTATTTTCCTATATTCTCATTAAAGGTCAGTTTTCTGATATTGAGAAAAATTGTCCAGTTATTCCCTTATTATATTTATTTCTGTGCAGTCCACTATTTTCTCCTCCTTCCCAAAGAATCCAAATAACACCAATGCCACTATGAAAGACTGTGTGGTTATCTGATGGCACCGCTTGCTGCTTACTTCTCTGAAGCTTCATCCAGCTCCACCAAGACCATTTCCCTGAGTGTCCCATGGACTCTTCCACCCTTTGCCCAAGCACGGAGGCATTGCTGAGTCAACAGCCTCACCAGGGCTGCTCAATTCTAGGAACAGATGGCATTTACACACCACCCACCACTTCTGACCTTCACTCGGATCTCAATGATACTTACACGCCTCTGGCAGGTCATTTTGCTTGCAGGGACATGTGTCTCTCATACACCTACACAGGATTCTTCCACGTCTGCTTACTTTGAGGCTCATAGCATCACTGGATTGCAGTGCCTTTTCATGCTCAATGAGAGTTTACAGGCTCTCAGCATCTCTGACTTGGCTTGGCCTTCAGTGCAGACAGAAAGGCAGACAGCACCAAACAGTGAAGGGGCTGGACACGTTGCCGTTTGGTACTAGGCTACATCAGTGCCACATCTAAGCACCTGCACATACTGATGTAATAAACACAGTTCAATCAAATGGCCATGTCTGGAAGTCAAAGGAGACACCATCATTCAGAGTCATACTGTCAGAAGTAATCAAGAGGCTTAGCTGATTATAGTGCAAAGACTTGACTACGGTCAATCAGTTAGCCATTTGGCCTTGTCATTGTCTCTGGATCATTGTCTTTACTGTCTAGGGATTGGGTTACAGTCAGTCTTGCAGGCCAAGCCTAACTAGTCGAGGGATTATAAGTAAGTCACTCAGGGAGCTGTACAGACATCGGTCTGGGGCTGGACTATGATCAGTCAGGGCTGTCTCACAGGTTATTCCAGGATTGGGTCCAAAGTAAGCCCCGGAGGTTTGGGTGACTATAGTCAGTGGTCTTATCAGAAGGCAGTCTATAGAGTAAAAAGTGAAAGAACTGCAGATGCTGTAAATCAGAAACCAAGAACAGAACTTGCTGGAAAAGCTCAGCAAGTGTGGCAGCATCTGTGAAGAGAAACCAAAGTTAGCATTACAGATCCAGTGGATAATTTTATTATTTAAATCCAACAGAGAACATTAAAACAACAACTATTTTCAACTCCTCTCTCTTGAACCTATCTTTTACCTCCCACTCTACAATACTGGTTCAATAAAAAAAAAGTAAGATTTACAAAAAAAATCACATTTCAAAACCAGTCAGCTTTGTTGATTCTCCTTTGTAGATTTTCCTCTGTATTCTTCTGGGTCATCTCTTCTTCGGTCTTCTGCTGCACAACATTTCTTATGGACAGGTACCTTTTAAAGAGCTATTCGGCCAGCAGTCTCTACTTGTTGGTGTTCTTGGCTGTTTTCCCTCTTACTGTTCAAAATGTCCGGTTTTATACCTAAAAACATCGGATCATTTCATTGGCTTTGATGTCATCCCAAGCAGTAAAATTCAAATTCAATTGGATTTTGGTATCTGGAGCATAATATAACCTGATTGGCTGAATTTGAATTTGTTTTTGTTCCATGGCAACACAACTCCAGCTATTTGTTTCAACCAAGGGTTACATTTTTAAATTGTTTAGCACATTCTGTGCTTTCAATCAGTCCTTGCCAGCTTCCTCTCTCTCTTAAAGGTTCAGTGCACACGTACACTTTCATAACAACTTCCCACTTGTGAAAACATGCATCATAATGAAAAGATGGCTTAATTTTTTTCTCTATTCCTTAACCACATTACCATGGCATACATATGACTTTAATCTAAGTTCATATCAACTTCTTCCCACATATATATAATATTGAATAGATATCAATCTCATCGACACTTTATCAGTTAAATCTGCAATAACACATCTGCAATTGTATTCTTACAACCCACGTGTACAATTTATAAATCAAAAGTCTGTAACAGAAGATTCCAACAAAATAGTCTCATATTTGTGTCTTTAAAGCATTCTAAGAATGTAAGAGGATTGTGATTCGTGTACACAATTGTCTCCAACACACTGTCCATGATGTACACACTAAAATGTTGTAAGGCTAGTACCAAACTCAATAGTTCTTTTTCAATCATGGAGTATTTCCTCTGCTGCATGTTGAGTTTCTTCAAAAAGTAACCAACTGGCAGTTCAATCCTATCATCATCTTCCTGTAGCTGTACAGCTCTGACTCCTATGTCACTAGCATTGATGGCAACTTTGAAGGGTTTCAAGAAGTTTGCCAGAGCTAAAACTGGTGCAGTGGTTAATATTGCGTTCAAGTGGTCGAATGTCTCCTGGCATTGTTCTTCTTCAGCAAATTGATTATCAGAAGCTTGGGACAAACTTCTGATAGAATCTGCTGAGTACCAAGAATCAAACCACCTCTTTCTTCGAGGTTGGTCATGGAAATTCCTCGATGGCCTTCGTCTTTGTGGAGTCAAACTTCCATGACTGATGTTATGTTCCAAGGATGTCACCTCTACTTACTCAAATTCAGTTTTGCTATGTTTATTAGCAGATTTGCTTCTCGTAGTCGTTCAAAGAACTCTGCCAACTATACCATGTGATCTTTCCAGGACTTACTAAAGATCACAACATCGTTGAAATAGACTGCACAGTTTGTTAACCCTGCCACAACTCTGTTCATGAGTCTTTGGAATGTGGCGGGTACATTCTTCATTCCAAAGGGCGTCAATTTGAATTGATGTAGCCCATATGGGGTTACAAACGCAGAAATTTCTTTCACCATCTCTGATAAAGGTACTTGCCAATTACCACTCAGTAAATCCATCTTGGTGATGTAACTGCTAGTCAAACTTTGTCAATACAGTCCTCCAATCTCGGTATTGGATATGAGTTCAATTTTGTGAGGCATTGACCTTGCAATAATCCACGCAAAATCATTGAGTCCCATCAGGTTTGGGAACTAAGACAAACGGTGAACTTCACTCGCTCTGGCTCGGTTCAATGATACCCTCATTGAGCATGGCCTCCACCTCCTTCTCGACCTGTCTGGCTTTGAAAGGATTAAACTGATAGGGGTGTTGTTTTATCAGAGCAGTATTCCCTACAGCTACTTCATATACAATAGCATTAGCCCTCCCCATCTGATTCCTAAATATGTCCTCGTACTGCACTAACAAACCATTCAACTGTATTCTTTTCTCCTGAGACAAAAAGTTTACTAACCTATCCCACTCAAGGACTTCTTCATTTTTTAACATATTTTGAGGCACATAAAAATCAACAACGTCTGGATTTGATTCCTCACTCTGCGGGGCAGTAACTAATACCTGTTTCTCCAGTTCTTTCACTTTTCTAGTTCTCTGGAGGGGACCTACACACTCAGTTATAACCCATGTGAAAGGTTGATAAAAAAACGGTGTTTGTTTAATTACTGCCTGTGGCTTACCTACTACTGGGCATGTATGACACATACGGCAAAAGTCAACCACATCCTTGTGCATTCCATGCCGATAAAAATGTTTTTGTACCTTAGCCTGAGTCTTTTGTACCCCTACGTGACCTCCTACAGGTAGTTCATGTGCTACCTGTAACATTTGCTGTCCGTATGTTACTGGCAACACAATCTGGTGCACTTCGGCCCATTTCTCTTCTGCATTAACCTGCCGTAGTCTCCATTTCTGTCTCAGGATTCTATCTTTCAGAGAATAACCCTCAGAACTATTCTCTGCCTCCTTTTCGAAGTACGCGTCCACATATTGTTTTTTATCATTTTGTCTTTTCGTTGCAAGTCTCTGAGCCTTTCAGGACTAAACACTTCTGTCTGACCCTCTGCCTGTTCAGGTTTTTCCTGCACTGTCGAACAGGCTGTCCACTAACTGAACCTCAACTCCTTCATCTTTCCCTTTAATTTTTACTTTATGCTGTGACATGATAGTGGGATCTGGTTGCCATACAGTCTGGGAAAATACCAGGATATTTCTTTTTTCACTCCTCAGTTTCTTGATCTTCCTTGGGCTTCTCCACAAGCAGTGTCACTCCCACCCTGATCCTGCTAAATCATTCCCAAGAACAAACTGGATTCCTAGAACTGACACTCTATCAATCACTCCCACTGTTACTTCCCCAGTCTTGAGTTAGCACTCCAACCTGATCTTACATGGGGGAATGCTAAATGTCTGTCCCACAAATTACCACAATCTCAGATAACAGATCAGAAAGAGTGCAAATTTGCTCATCTCTTACTATCAGCGACTGGTGAGATCCTGTATCTCTCAACATTATAACTTCTTGCCCTTCTCCCCCTATTCTTTCTGAGGAAACTTTACTAATAGAGGTGAATTTTTTATAGAGATCAGGCACTAACTCCATACTCAGCCCCTACCTAGGCAGTGCACTCTCCTGAAGCTCCTCAGGTTATCTTAGGGGCTCCTTTACTACTTTCACCAAAGCCACTGGCTTAGCTTCTTTCACCACATCTTTTCCCACAGTGTTTTTCTTTAATGACCAGCAGTGAGACTTTACATGTCCCACTTTACCACAGGGGAAACAACTGAAGCCTTTCACCTTCTTTCCACCCTCTTGAGGTTCTTCTTTAACCTTTTGTAAACACTTACCAGTGTTCTCTACTCTTGGTTTCATAGGGTAGGATCTCCCCTTCTCCCAACGTCTATCCCTCACAGGATGAAATTCTGGCCAGAAGCTTCATCTATTAATTCTGCTGCCCTTCTTACTTCCCGAACTTTCTGTTCATCCAAATGAATTCTTATCATCCCTGGAAGTAATCTTTTAAACTCCTCCAGCAGAATAATCTCTCGTAAAGCCTCATAGGTCTTATCTATCTGTAAGGCCTGCACCCATCTATCAAAATGTCTATGTTTAATTCTTTCAAACTCAGCATAAGTCTGACCTGGTTCCTCCTTTATGTCTGAGCTGCTGTCCATACACTTCTGATACCAATTCATAATCACTTAAAACAGTCTGTTTGACCTCTTCATAATCTCTTGAACCCTCATCTAACAGTGCGGCAGATACTTCACTAGCTCTGTCTACCAATTTAGGTAGAGTCTGAACAAGCATTACCCATAAATCCTCAGACCACTCCATCTGCCTAGCCAATTTTTCAAATGAAATAAAGAAGGCTTTGACATCTTTCCCATCAAAATGTGACAGAGTTTTGACATATTTGTGTGTTTCACTACCTTTTCTTTTAATCTCCATCCTGTTAACTTGACTTCACTAAGTTGCAACTTTTCCAGTTCAAACTCTCTTTTTGCTCAGCTAAGAACCTTCTTTTTCTCTCCCTTCTCTCTTTCTCTCTCCCTCTTTGCTCAGCTAAGAACCTTCTCTTGTTCCTCTCTCTCTCTCTGTTTATCTTCTAACTCAATTTTCCTCAATTGTAATTTAGGTTTTTCCAACTTACTGCACTTGTCTATTTCTCTGACATACCAAAGTGTTTGAGTAATTCCCTTACAATTTCAGCTTTACTTTTGTCCTTGGTTAAACCCAATTCTAACCTCTTTGCTAATTCTAAGAGTATGGTCTTTTCTTTCTCTACCTTCTTGCAAATTTGGGAATCATCTTCAAAATCCAGAACCTCTTTCATCATTTTAAGAGCAATTTCTCTCATTTTTAATTTAACCAACCACAACTAAACAAAAATAAAAAGCTTGTCTCACCTACATTTCATTTGAAGGTCTAGGACACTAACTGGCAAGTGTGTAAATCTACTGGGCTTTTCTCGTACCCCAAATCGATTCAAATCTGTCCAAATCTCAGACTGGATCTGTCTAAACCTGTTCAAATCACGGACAAAAGCCCCCAAACTGTTACGGCACAGGTAAACCCCTCTGCTAATTTAAACCCAACACACAGAACAGCTCACCTCACGCCATAATCTGTTAAGTATCAAGAGGCAAAGACATATCCTAGATGTCACCTTTCGAAGTAAAAATTAACAATTTTAGTCTTTAAGTCTAACAAAGAACACTAAAACAACAGCTATTTATAACTCCTTTCTCTCAAACCTATCTTTTACCTCCGACTCTACAATACTGGTCTGATAAAAATCCCAATTAAGATCTATAAACAAAAACATCATGTCTCAAACCAGTCAGCTTTGTCAATTCTCCTTTGTAGATTTTTCTCTGTATTTTCCTGGGTCGTCGCTTCTTCGGTCTTTGGCTGCACAACTTTGCTTATGGACAGGTACCTTTCAGAGAGCTATTTGGCTACCAGTCTGTACTTGTTGATGTTCTTGGCAATTCTCCCCCAACTGTTCAGAATGTCTGGTTTTATGTCAGATTATTTCATTGGTTTGATGTCATTCCCAAACAGTAAAATTCAAATTTGATTGGATTTTGATCTCTGGGGCAAAATTTAAACTGATTAGCCGAATTTGAATTTGTTTTTGTGCCATGGCAACACAACTCCAGCCAATCATTTCTACCAAATTTTTAAATTGTTCGGCACACTCTGTGCTTTCAGTCAGTCCTTGCCAGCTTCCTCTCTTTCTTAAAGGTACAGTACACACCTACACCTTCATAACAAACCATACAATATAAAATGAATCCAGGCTCACTAACCAATGTGCCACATAGCACTTATCGCCTGTTGACAAACCATGCCATTTTGGACTCCACGGCATTCATTGTTTCTGCGGTCAATAAAATGTTCCCACACAAAAACAATTCATACAGAAGCCGGCAAAACTGGGAAGTAATTAGTCTTTGGTCTGCGTGTCTGCGTGGGTTTCCTCCGGGTGCTCCGGTTTCCTCCCACAATCCAAAGATGTGCAGGTCAGGTGAATTGGCCACGCTAAATTGCCCGTAGTGTTAGGTAAGGGGCAAATGTAGGGGTATGGGTGGGTTGCGCTTCGGCGGGTCGGTGTGGACTTGTTGGGCTGAAGGGCTGTTTCCACACTGTAATGTAATGTAATCTAATCTAAAAAAAAACACAGTAGTTACATTCCTGAAAATCACGCTAAGTGAAACTGCATTATTTTAAATACATATTCCCCAGAATATCAAACATAAACAGAATGTAAGCACAGAGTTAATAAAAAAAGCCAGACTAGACCTAAAAATATGCAAAAGGGGTATCTTTAAATATTTCTTGCTGCATATATAAAGTCTGGAGGTGGAAAGGCTGTGGATCTTCATCTGAACTATCTGTAGTTCTCGAAGTTGAAGGGTAAGAATGATGAGTCTGCTGTGCTGTTGCTTTGTAGTTGGACGGTTGAGTGTCCTTGGGGGAAATTTTAAAATACATCCCAGTATTCACTGAGGCAGGCAATGGCCAAATCGAGCTAAATAAACTGGAAAGCTCCCAGGAATGCTAAGTTTTGTTATACATTTATTTCTCTGTGCTGCTGGATGTCAGGCATGAACCACATTATGGAAAATCAAGTGCACATGATTAGATCCAAAGGTAGCAAAATAAAGACTGGGTTAGTGATAATGTCCCTCCCTCTGAGCCAAGAGACCCAGGTCCAAGTCCCACCTGCTGCAGTATTGTGTAAAAATGTCTCTGCAGATTGGCTAAAAAAAGACTAAATTTTTGAAACCATGTTAATCAAGAACTGCCTGTGTGCATTTAGCATGACTTCAAAACAAGAATGATCAAGAGATTGTGCTACTAAACAGTCTGCAGTTGTTGAAGTTATAAAGGGGCAAAAGTTCATACAACAACTTTCCTCTGGGCTACTATTTCCTTTCCTTCAGATGCGTGAGTTGTCTTGCTGTGGTGAATCGTGTTGCACTGATGCCACCTCCAGGCAGTTCAAAGTACTGTATAATAATTGCTCCAAGCTTGAAATGTATACATTTAAGGACACTATAAGACAGGTTTGTAGTTGTCTCAAATGCAGTTTGAATTGCGATACTTACATTTTCAGTATGTTACTAAAAATAAACCTTTGCAGTGCACCAACAACTGTCAGCGCTTCATGTCAAAGTTATCACTCATGAGGTATCATTTTCGATTCGGTCTGAAAAGATTTTTATTTGTTTCATATAATTAAACATTTGAAATATCCTACAAAACACAAAGTGATAAACTTACCAGAATCAGAAGCAGTTAATAATGCTAATATATGTTTTTAATTAATTTTTAATAGAAAATAAATACACTTTAAATTTCTTCCCATGGTCCTCAGTTTAAATTGTGTAATTCTCAGTGTTTAGTTTAGGGATATTATTTATGCAGACTGACTGAAAATATTTGATGGGGTTCTGCAGCAGAGGGTATGAGCACAAGTGACATAATTGGAGGGAACCTTGTGGAATGGGTAAGAAATTGGCTGGGAGCTAAGTGTCAGGCCCACAGAGACAGGTATGGGAATGAAATTGTAAAGTAGTACATCAGCTCACCCACTAAGAGCATACCCACCTCTGAGTGATCTTGGCTGAGGTGGGGTCCATGTAACAGTAGTATCCACCTGGCTGCAGCAGGCCAGCATGAATGGACCAACTGGGGGAAGATTCATAGTGTGATGATATCTGGAGAACAGCCTTTAACCAGAGGTGGCCACCTGTCATCAGGGAGGGTGGGAGAGAGGGACTATTAACACCACCTCTCAGTCAACCCAGCAGAGACTCTCTGTGATACACACAGCCTTGGCTACAATCCAGCCTGTAAAGAGTTTCCTTCTCACACCAAATGCATGACCACAACTGTCAGATAATATTTTTACTTTTTCCTAATGTTACAGAGAACATCTCCTTATAGCAGCACCTTCATGGTCTTTCACCTGTTTCAATGGCATCAACCTCTCAGAGCGGAGTACCAGCTAGATCTCACTGTGAATCCTCCTACTGTAGACTCCCATCTCCCTGGTTCACAAAATAACTCCTTCACTGGTACCTATGGAAAGGCTGCAGTCACTGTTCCATCATGGCCACTTCTGGCTCTAGCAGCCAATTAGTAGAATTCAGTCTAGATACTGAGGATAAAAATTATGCAGTCTCAGGTGTCCTTGGGATCTCTTTTGAGGTCTCAACTTTTCATCATATTTTTCAAAAACTTCAATAAAATAATAAAATTTTGCATACTGAAGTTCTTTTCATTCTTTCTCAGAACTGAAAATGATTGATGGGATGAGAATATCTCATTTCCTACTTGGGTTTAAAGTTTGCCACATCTAAATGAAGACTAGGTCTGGGTAGATTATAACTTGAATTCATTTCATTCAACATTACTTGATGTAAATAGGAGATTAGGGACCCCAAAATGACTTACCCTCCCTACTCCATAGCATTCCAGTCACTGTAATTCTCAAACAGGGCTATCAGTTGAGTCATGGCACACCAACCCAATCAGGGAATTGACTCTTTACTCTGTCAATCAAGGTCTGTGACAGACATAAAATCCCAGTTGCAATTTTGGTGTTTATATTGGAGATACAACAGAAGAGTGATCAACAGATATGCTTCAGCATTTTTTTTTGTGAGACTAGCAACAGCTCAAAGCCAATTTCACCCCAAGTGATTATCTCTGTTTGGGGCAGATGTATTATTTCCCATTTTCTACCGAATTTTGTAAAGATTACAGAATGATGTCTATCCCTCCACCCATTACTATACAGGAACAATTTCCAATAGTTATATATCAATAAATAGCACATTATGAATTTGTTCAGCGTTGACTGCACTAACACTATTCACCAGTGGAAAGGAAGCATTAAAGGAGGGAATTCAGTTCTTATTAAATGTGGTGGCAAGTAGTGAAGAAGCTTATTTGGAAAATAACGAGCGTCGCTCCGAAAGCTAGTGCGCTTCCAATTAAACTTGTTGGACTATTCCCTGGTGTTGTGTGATTTTTAACTTTGTACACCCCAGTCCAACACCGGCATCTCCGAATCTAGAAGCAGCATAGATTATTGCATTTGTTGTTCTAGTAGTTATAATAATGGAGACAACTTTTTAATGAAGTTATTTTATTGTCATTGGTACTTGGTGCATCAGCTCATAGTGCTAACAGCTCCAAATTCAAAAGCAGTACTAAAATCATTCTTCAAAATGCATTTCTCATCACAGCAGCCTGTACACAATTTTATCAGCTGCTGGTAAACATCACACCATAGTCTTGCAGTAACAGTTCTGTCAAATATACACAACAGCAAAATCAATTCAGACAGTATGCTCTACATGTGATTATGGTACAATGTACCTAAATGGTACGGAAGTTGCTGTTGAATGTCAAGAAAGTATAATGGTTAACTTGCCACACAGTCCTGTCTGTGTTTTGATATCCCGAGTACTGAGCACAATTTTTGCTTTAAGTCACTGACATTTGTGTTAACGTAGTTGTGACAGCAGTTGTGAAATCCAAACCCAGAGAATAGAAGTGAGCAAATTACAACAAATATTCAGTGTAAATAAAGCACCCACGTGTTTCAAATGTCACTATGCATAGAAAACTTACAGACATTATATGTGTTCTTAGAAATCAGCAAAGTGTCACTTTTATTGAACATTGTGCTTAGTCAGAGATGATGGCTAACTCTGCCTCAGTTTCTTGTTACGGAAATAAAAAATGCTTAAATTATTTCCTCAGAGAGAATGCAACACTCGGATTAGACCAACAAAAGATGACTGTTGATACACATGAAACACTAGGTAAGGGATTCACTGGGTAGTGAGAGTTAACATAAATGGACCATATCTACTGCTTTGTCATATAATGCTGAAAACCGTGTTCTGTATGGCGAACAGAGAAGTTATCTTTTCAACAGGGGAGAAAGACATTTTTCAGCAAAACAGCTGGAATAGTACTCAACATCGGGAAAAAAACCCAAACAATAGTTCTAAATGTTTCCAAAATTGAAAACACATCTCATGTCAATGATCTAGGATGCCAAATAAAGTGGCTAATACATACAGAATCATAGAATCCCCCAGTGTGGAAGCAGGCCATTCTGCCCATCAAGTCCACACGCCCCTCCAAAAAGCATCCCACCCAAATCCACCGCTCTACTCTCTCTCTGGAACCCTACATTTCCCTTGGTTAATCCACCTAGCCTGCACTAGTTAATCCCTGGACACTATGGGCAATTTAGCATGGCCAATCCACCTATATTTAAAACTAAAACAAAAGCATATCTTGTTACTACATTCATTACAAACACAATAAGGCGAAAAAGTTAACCCATCTCTTCAATAAATTCTAGAAATATGAGGACGTCGTAAACAAAATACACAAAACACATTAATATATAAATGCAGACCAGCACCTTTACCATTTGTTCACTAATAAAATACAGTAATATAAAAGTAAAACTGAAAACACATTAAAACACAGCTCATCTGCATAACGAATAGCAGAAACGTGCTATGAAAATGTCATGTGACGTAGTCAAAAATATATCTGTCCATCAGGCCTGACTGTTGATTTAATGAATAAAGTGTTTTTGGAAAATTAGGGACATCAAGTACTCAAACACTTTGAAGAACATAAATATTGCACAATGCTGCATATACAAAATGAGTTTTTTGTTTTCATCACACAATTAAATAGAATTTGTCTATCTAAAACCTGAAAACAGTTGCTTATATTTAATTAATTCTGTAAAACTATGGTGTGAAACACATTGTTATAGTCCACAGTTTGGACCCAGCCCATATTTGTGAATACTTATAGAATGGGTAGTGTCAAGACTTTCTACTGTATATATTTGGCAAAAATAACCTGTTTGCATAATAACAGCCATTGGGAGTTCAACTGCAAGCATTACAGAAAATTAAATCTTAACACTCTCCTTAACCCCCAAAGAGCACGGTTAAGTAATTCTTCAATTAATCTAGTGCAAGTTACCATAACCTGTCGCATGTATTTAAGGCATTAAAACAATGGAAAATAAGCTTGCCTGTATATAGGGTACAGTAGCTTAATTCCAGCAGCTGTAAATATTTCAGCTTTACCCTACACTGCTATATTCCAGATTATGAAGATACAGCAAACATCACAATTTTTCACCACTGTTACAATCAGATGATGCATAAAAAGGCTAATTCAATCATGCTTTGCCAATTGCACTGGGAAAAACGGAACTATTTTGTTAAAAATAAAACTTAAATTTGTCTCTCAAGGTAAATAACAGTAGCTTGAAAAGCTTTACTCAATTCCCGAGGGCACAGAAAGGTGAGATGATCATTTGGAAGTTTTACTTGGAGCCTTGAGTCACTGAAATAATTTCATCATTAGACTGAACAGATGGCAATGACAGATAAATGATCAGAGTATTAATTAGGGTTGAAAATGTAGCTCTGTATTTTTAAAAAACTATTTTCCTTTGCTGAATCAGAATTACCTTACATAGGATGTTCTTTCTGTATGGCTTATAATTAAACGTTCTGACCTTAATGAAATTACATTTACGTATTATGTGCAGCATTGAACCAATTGTGGAAAACAATCTCCTGTATCAAAGGAGGATTGTTCTGTGTTTACGTAACTTATCAGATAATTTAATTGTCTTCAAGACACTTTACATGATTAAAGCAATTTTTTTTGAAATTTCTTATTTTACAGCAATTTCATACATACAGTTTGCAGCAAGTAAACTAACGAGCATTGTTTGCTGTATATATTTAAAACAACACTTTCTCCGTTACTAAAGCAAATTAGGCTCAAGACCCACTGCAATGCTGTAGTGTTGAGGAAATGCAGTGTATTGCTTTACTCATACTACAATATCGACTTTAAATTGCTCCTTTATTCTACTGAAAATTAGATATTTCTGGCTGGAGCTTTGGATCTGAGTTCAGCTTTCAAATATTATTCATTTTATTTCATTAAATAAAAATAATTTAATAGTCTCAATGAACATAAGTGTTAAAATTAAATAAGGAAAACATTCAGATGTTCATGTCATTCTTATCCCAGAAACAAAACTTGACTGAATTAAATGCTAGGAGCAGTCTGGAAGTTGATTATAATGAACTACTTCCCTGGTTAGAGTTCATGTATTTGTGAATTGTACTGAGTGTGATCTTATAATTTTTGCTGAATGAAATTTTCCAGTTTTATGATGATCCGAGCAGTGCACTCCATCACTCTCATCGCAACTTCAGATGTGAATTTATCATTTGGAATTAGAGGAAAAGGGAGGAGGTCTGGATACCGGGTCCTCAATCCATCAACACCATACGCTTCCAGAGTACTTACATCGGTTACAAGTCCTGCCAGACTTTGACTGTATTCCTCCACTTTCTGTGCAAGTGCAATTGGCTTGACATCTTTGTCAGACTTGCCTTTGACTGCATATTCAGCTGCTATCAAAGAGAGTTTTGCTGCTAAGTAACACTTAAAACACACCCACTCATTGGCATTTTTATGCAGGTCATTCCTGGCTGCTGAAAAATTTGCCCGAGCCTGTCTGAGCCACCTTCGCGCCTCTATAGGATTGCCCACAGTTTTATAAGTTGGAGGCACAAAAAACCGCGAGGAGTGTGATGAACCTGGTGCTGATGCAAACCTCCCTTTAAAATGCTGTCTGTCTGATTTATGGCTTGTTGCTTCTTGGTTCCATGAAGTATAAAACCTCTGAAACGAAAACTTTTCTGATTGGAACCGAGCAGATGATGAGGAATAAGCTCTCCTTGAAGCTCGGTCTGAGCTAAAATCAGAACCTCCAAGCCCTTGTTTTTCTAGTCGATTGATTTCGTTTTGCAGGTGTTTAAAGACTTCTGTTGCAATCTCCAGATTCTCTGCATTTTTGTCGGGATGCCACTTGAGGTATAACCGCCGGATAATTTTTTTCCTTTCTGGTTCAGGTAGCCTCCAAGCCTGCTCTAACACTGCTGTGACCTCT
This sequence comes from Chiloscyllium plagiosum, assembly GCF_037043375.1. Lineage (NCBI taxonomy): Eukaryota > Metazoa > Chordata > Chondrichthyes > Orectolobiformes > Hemiscylliidae > Chiloscyllium > Chiloscyllium plagiosum. The sequence goes on from NW_028270144.1 coordinate 87,656,658, forward strand.
CGAAGGATTTCAGGCAGAGCATGCAGTTTTATTTTCTTTGGAGACTGGCTCTTTGAAGTTGGCAGTCTGTGGCTTTCCCTTCCAGGAAAATGGGGAGGAATTGGCCTGAGACCGGGTGAAAGGCATTCTGTGGGGCTTGTGGGCGTGGTTGGAGTACTATCTCGTCCTTGGGAACTTTCATCAGGTCTCGAAAATTTATACAGGTCGAGAGAACTTACAATTTTATACTCACTGTACCCAATATCAATTTGGAAATACTTACCCAAAAAGCTAGAATTCTCATTTCCCTCTCTTTCTACTTCTTGTACAATAATGGCATAAGTATAGGTTGGCTGGTATGATCCATAAATATCACCACCTTCAGCATCAACAAGATAGCCAACATATTCTCCTGGGTAAAATACATTCATAGGGTCCATAAGGAGTAAGTAATGAATTTCAGCTGGTATAGGTGTACCTGGCAAAGGCAGCTCAAGTTTTGAAGGTTCAGTAGAGGAATCATATTTAACACCTAAATTGTCCAGCTTTTCATTGATTCTATAGATGTCATTACAGCCAAGCATAGCTATCAGGTAGGAGGTATCTAAAATCAAGTTGTCAGTTGCAGTTTTAAGAGTCATTGCTAGAGCTAAGAGGAAATTGATATCCTTGCTCTCTGCATGCTGGATGTACAGATGTATCACTGCGTTTCCATATCTCTTCAGGAATGCTAAGGTTTCACTCTTACTGTGAGGGATTGGGCTACATCCTCTTATTCGAAGACTTGTCTGCAACTTCTCAAAACAAGAAACTTTCAAACCTTCACGCAAGGCCTTGCAAAGTCGACTGGCTTTTTCCTCATTCGCCAGATAGGCATTGTCATTTTCATGCTTCATTATCCGGATGAGACCAGTGATGAACTGTTCAGAAGATAGCAGCAACTGAAGACGACCCTGTAACGAGCAGAGTGCTCCAAACTGACATATTTTTGGGGTTTCTTCGTCCAGGATCTCTTCCAAAATTCCACTAAGTAACCTCGGCCTCAATTTTGAAGGAAGTAGCATGATTAATTTTGTGTGAAAAGCATGGTCTTTGCCGAGGTAACACTGACTGAGATCCACAAGCATTAAAACACCTACATTACCTTGCATTCGGCTTTTATAATGTGGGGCATCATCAAAAACCAATATGTTGGACTTTGTTAATCTACCATCACTACTTGGAAGATAAAGACCTAATTCTCGAACATTGTCAAGATCAAGTCTGACCTTTACTGGGTCATTCTGAAGGCTCTTAAATAGACCAGAGACAACCCTCTTGACAGTTCGCATCTCATTTGGCTCCAGCTGTTTCCCCTCAGATATTTTAAATATACGTCCAAGAACTTCAACATACTGTCGTGTTGAAACAATATCCTCTGTACCCAGAAGTTTAAACAACTGATGGAAAGTGCCCAGTTCTAAAGGCAATTTGTACAAGTAAGGTTTAAAGTCAGATTCATGCTCGAGGCTTATTACAACCTCCTCAGGTTTGAGCAGCTTCCAACCATCTTCGACCATCACAAAGGCAACACCTCGAAGTTGGAAACGGAAATCTTTTTTCTCTGCATTCAAATATTCATAAGTACTGCGTAAGACTTTGACTCTTGTTTTTATCATGTCATCCTCCGGAGCTGCAATGTTACAGATGTTTTTGCAGTTGCTTATGACTTTGTCAGGTGGAGGGTCCAGACTGACATTGAGCATTGCCAGGACTTCTTCTACTTGCTCCTGGTTACTAAGTTTGCTATTTTCCTGCTCCTTAATACTTGAAGGTATTGCTTTCTCTGGGAGAATTGGACATGATGTCCACAGCAACTGCATAACATCAGTTTGCTTGAATTTGGGATTGACCTGAGAGCCATTGAACTGTATTAGAGGGAGGATCCCATTTAATTCTTGAAATTGGGGGTGAAGTTTCAAAAGATCTGCTGGTGCACGTTCTGGATAGATAAACTGAACCAATGAAAGCTCCTTCAGAAAATTTCCAGAAAACAGGTCTGTCCTTTCTTGAAATATATGATTTAACAGGACGTCAACCTTGTTCTGTATGGTCTCTTTGGACCAATTCTCTGGTTGAGCATGAGCTCCAATCTCCTTAGCAAACTGCAACAACTGCTGTTGGGAGACTGAGTACTTCAACCCTATGTTTCGGAAGAACGTTATCCACGACGTAAGGAACGCCGCACGGTTCTTAGGTTTCTCCACTTGCTCCAGTTTCCGAAAAAACTCCTGAGAAATGAAAGCGCTTTCTGGCAGCATAACTTCAAAAACATTTTCTGTTCTGTCATAAAAATTCTTTGCAGGCTTTAAGCGGTACAATGTGTCCGGAATAATTGCGAGACTCTCAAGCTTTTCAAACAGCTTTTCCCTGATAGCTGTTCCTTCCTCCAGGTTAGAAAGTTTCTTCTTCAAATGTACCAGATGTTCGATCTTAGCTGAACTGGACAGGTTATCAAACTTGGGCAGCAAGTGCTTCAAATATACTTCAAGATCATCGATAGGAGTACAATTGAGGAAAGCATACAGCTCCTTCAGGTGGGGATTGTCTGCAAGAAATGCAAAAGCAGTAGACATTGCCCATCTATCGATCCCAGTTAGAGGAATGCTCTTTGTTAGAACAAAGCATGAGCCATATTTGAAAATACTGACAAAGTTGCCATTAATTGCTTTATAAAACGGCAGGGACTTCAGAATCCTTACGTCATCTTGGGCTGTCAGTTGTTTCAAGTTGCTGTTGAAGTATATCAGAAGCACATCAAAGTCACTGTCGGAGAAGTGATCTGTCCTGAGTGTTGACGTTCGGATCATATAATCAAGAGCCTTCAGAATGCTAGCGGGACTCTCAACATTTGCCATGTGCAAGGACAACTGTGAAACTAATATATTATCTTTAGCACAAATTTTACTTAATGCTAGTTGAGTGCAACCTGCCTTCATCAGGGTATTGAAAACTTTTTCATTCTGGCCATTCGGGTAGATAGAGACAGTCATCAAACTGAGAGGTACCAGAACATCACACTCTGGCACTAGCATCCTATTGCTGGAAACGGTGAACTTCACAGAAGGCAACAAAGCCCAGTCTTTTAATATCTCAATGATCGTTTCAAATGTTGGTCTGATCTCAGCCTCCCCTTCCTTAATAGAAATCGTGTCGCTAATAAAATGCCAGCAGTTCTTCAACCAGGATTCACTTCCAAAATTGTCTTTCCATTTCACAATAGATTTTGCTCTGTATTCTCTCGGCAGAACAAATGATAGCAACTCAGCAAAGCTGCTGACATCAAAAGCTTTTGCAACACCGCAATTGAGCAGGATGTTATTATATTTCATGTAGAGTGTGTTCATAAACAATTCTTTACGTGATGGAACCAATTCGTGGTAGGTTGTCAGAAACTTTGGGCGCTTTGCATCAAACACTTGCAGGACATTATCGAGAGTAATGAGAAGTGGGAGCCCTTCCACACGAATCTCATTCTCTTCTGAATCTTTGAAGCAGTAGTCAACCAAGAGTTTCAAATTGTGGAACAGCTTCAAGGTAGTTTGGTGCAATCGACTGGGTAACTTTCCAAGGTGACAGCTTGAATCAGGCGATGTGAACGAGTGCAAGAACTCGCGCACGTCAGCAGGTGTCACATATTGCACAGGAGCTCCCGACTCCTCAAAACAGTGGTAAATGTTGGACGTTTCATCAGAGCTGTAGACTAAGTTAAATCCTATGTCCAGAAGCAGATTTTTCAGCCTGTAAACATTCTCAGCAATGGCTTTCCGCACTGCTATATTGTATTCTGTGTTTTTCATGTGCTGCAGTTCATCTTGTAGCAAATTGTCAAAGAAAGCTCGATTTCTGTTCGTTGTGGACGTATTCACCCAGCTAATAAAAATTGTAGGCTGCAGTTCTCCACTGTCTGCATTTGGTATGCGGACTACTGGCAGAAGACGCTTGAGATCATCATGAAGACAACAATAGACAGATTTCACAAGGCAGTACCAATCTGGCTGTATATCAGCTTTATTAGCAGCGAAGAAGGTCATATACTTTTTCATTAAATCTTTCAAAACATGAATGGGTGTATTGTGCAAGACTGTTATAGATGGGTCAGCACCTAGAAAGTAGCGTTTCCGTACCTGTACCAGCAACTCCACGTAGGCTGGAGCAATCAGTGTTGTCATAAGGTTATTGTTCCAATCGCTGCGCACTCCAATACCATTGTCATCGCGCCACAAATTTCTCCTGGCTGAATCCAGAGCAAAGTGCCCATTTACATGGACAGGCAACCCTGTCTCCAATGACAATGGCAGAAAGCAGAAAGCTCTGTAAGGTTTTTTGTAATTGTGGCTGATACAGGCAGCAACTCCTCCTCTGGGGAAAAGGGTTATGTCTTCATTTTTATGGGCTGATATAACAGACTTTGACACTTTCTCCATATCTGAGAAACCTGATCTGTTGCAAACTAACCAGCTTGTAAGGTTGCCTTCGGAATCTTCAATGTCCATAGTGTAAGTAATCTGTTGAACGGGGATTTGGCTAAGTTGTTTCCTTTTATTAACACTATCAAGTACAGATATGTGAAACTGCTTCCGTTTCAATCTGTCACCGTCCGTAATTTTAGCTTTCACAGAATAGAGAACATTTAGGTTCCCAGTTGCCTTTTCAATCTCGCAAATGGAAATTTTCTCCATGTGATTTAAAAACATTAGAAGCTCAGCTCCGTCACTGCGCAGTTTGTCCAAAAGATTCTGTACCATTTGATCTGAAACAGGAACTTGACAGATTTCAGATATTTTGGCCATCTCAGCATTTCGTACTGGAAACCGAAACATGGTGGCGTTTTCAAGTTTGAAAAGAGTGCCAAGAAATGGGTTCAGCACATCTGCAAACTGGGTTCTGAAGTCTGAATCCAAATCCCTAAACATACGCCCAGGACTAACATTGGTGGATCCTGGAGCATACCTTGCATGGGGATCAAATATGCAGAGTACGTCATTGTCAGAAATAAATGCTGGGCAGTCTGTTATATGATACACAGAATTGAATCCTATTCCGTACTGCCCAGTTTTACCTGGATTCCCCTCCTTTGTTCCTCTCCCAAGATTCTGAATGCCTCTAATATCATCTTCTGTGAATGGCTGATTGTTGTAAACACAAATTGCAGGACCTTGGAGGGGGGCCCACTTCTCATCGAAGATTCGATCTCCTGGATGTTCTCGAGGATCGAAGATAAAGTAGATCTCAGTGGCTTTGGCATCGTCTGCATTTTGGAGCAGTTCTTTCAGCATTTCTTTCTCAGAAGGATAAGCATTGAGAATGCTCTTAATCCTGCTGGTTAGCTTCTCCTTCTGTCCAAATTCACTGCCAAGTGTTGCAAAGCAGATATTGGAGGCGTAACGCTCTAAAGCTTTGTGGCGCTTCGGGAGTGCTCCAAGTTTAACCGCTACCTCTCTTGGTATGTCAGGATGGCAGTATTTCACACTTTTATCACTTACTCTTATCCAAGGACAATCATTGTAACACAGGGATTTCGCTGAAACAAGGAACCGTTCGCTGTCTGGCAACAGAAGCGTTCCATACTTTCTCTTGCAATAGTCTCGATTTTTCTCTCTAATGAGACCCCACACACCTTCACTAATGATTCTTCGGCAGAGTTGAAAATTAGTCTCGCTTAAGGGGTTCTGGGCACATTCCGTTTTTAGGTCTTGAAGGACAGACGCAAAGTCTTCGACTGTGAACGAAGATTGGACGCCGAGTTTTTCAAAGAACTCACGGAAATTGTTTCGGTACTTGTTTGGGAGCTGGTACAGGTAAGGAGTTGCATCAAAGTTGAGATGGAATGCAACCTTGGCTGACTCAACATAGGTGTTTTCGACCAGAACAAAATTAAAGTTCTGAAGTTCTTCATTAATCTGTAACTTTGCAGTTTCATTCTTCAACATGGCCTCATGAAGGTATTTGTAACAAGCATTTGTGATACTCTCTTGGCACAGGGTAATACCATCAGAGCAAGTGGCTACTTTCTTTAACTGATCCAATACTACAAGAATAGGTGGTTTTTTCAGTAACCCAAAGAGATCTTTAACACCAGAAGATAGGGGACCACATCCTTTACTGGGGGGATTTTCATTTAAAATAGGATGTAGAAGACAAATTACATCCTGGTACTCGGCGGTGTAAAGCTCTTTCGCTGCAAACATGGTTTCAGGCTGAAAGTCATTTCCTTTCCACTGCAATGTGAAACCAGGAGGCTTTTTTAGAAAAGGAAAGAGGGGTATGGATTGAAATTTCTCAGCAAAGTCTTTGGCTCTGTGATCCCGAAACTTCACTTTCTCTTCAATTAAACTCAGAACGATGCTGCTACGGTGGCAAGCTGCTCCGTGGTCACTTTGATTCAGTGCTGCCACAGACTCTGCCCGCTCTAGTAAATCCTCCCACGAAATGTCATCCTTAATCATGCCAAGCTGCACCAGTTTTACTAAACGGACTGGGTTCAAATAGTCTTGCGTAGTTCCAAATGGGAATCGCCCATCGCTTGGCTCGTATAACTTAGCGACTCGACCTTCTGGATGGATGAGTCTTGAGGGAACAGATAGCTGGTGGTGCTCCCCTGAAGATGGTATGCAACAGGTAACACGCAGAAACCCTGAAAGCTCCAATACCTTTTCATCAAGAACGTAAAGCATTAAAGGATCTCGCAGCTCTGCCTCAAGCTCTTCAATGTATGGGAAAAATGCCTCTGTAAAAAACTGCCTTTCAGAAAAGGTATTCTCCAATAATATACTCTTGCATTCTGCCTCTTCAAAGCCAGCTCTGACCCAAGATGGAAGCTCCACAGCACACAATGGTTGAGGCTTTGCCTTCTTAAGGAACTTCAAAAGTATCTCAAAAGCCAGAGGTCCAACAACTGGTCTGTGAAGCAAAGCATCATCCAAAAATCTAATGTTTTTGATTGAAACCCAGGAAGTGCCATCTGAAAATACTTCTGTCAGTTTGTTTCCTCTTCCTTTGGCAATATCCTCATAGAGGCCTTGCCACACGTCAGCAAAGTCATCATGAACCAAGGCAATATCAGGCCAGAGGGTATAATAATTGTAATTAACAAGTTCTCCATTAACAGCCATGTCTCGTAACACAGCGAGAGCTTCTAAATATGCTTGAACAATCACATGTCTCATAAATACCGTGTTCCACCTCCCTTTTGTGTCTGTTTTCCAGATTTCTTTTCGATTGGAGGAAACTGCAAAGCAACCGTTGATATGCACTGGTAATCCAGTTTTTATTCTCAAAGGCAAGTAACAGAACACTTCCCCATAAGCACTGCCATTTGTTTTAATGCTCCACTTGTTGTCTTCTGTTTCAGACAGCAAAACACTGACAGCCCCACATGGGACAAGTCCTAATCTTCTTCCACTTTCTTGCAGTGAAAATATCAGAGCTTCTCCAATATCCATGCATGAACATATCAACCAAGTAGTGGATTCAGTCACTTTTTGTGGTAGGTCTTCATTTACCTTTTTGTTCTGTGCTGTTTTGGCTGAAACTTCAAAGAAAGGTGTAGTTTCTTCTTCTGGACCTCTGAATAGTGGTGACTGGAGATCTACAATCCGTCTGAACACCTGAAAAAATTCATCTACCACAATTTGTACTATGCAGGCACACCTCGGTGCTTCAGATGGAAGCTGTCTTGTATTAGCAAGCATTTTCATCAGTTTTGCAGCCTCCTTTAAGATGTTCATAGGTGTTGTCACAGCTTTCGATGAACAAACTATTTTCTTGACGGCAATGATGGTCTGTGCCAAGGCAGGATCGGTTTCATCTGATTTTAAGTAGTTTAGGAACATGGTATTTACATTCTGAGAGAAGAGAATTAGCCTGTGGCCACACAAGCTAAACTCATTAACCAGAGAATAGATATCCTCTGTACTATAGGACACACTGCTAATTTCACTGAATGTTGCCTCCTCCTTCATTCTGAAAGGAAGTCTAAAAAGAGTTCCCAAATAGCAGAAAGGCTTCTCGACAGTAAGTGGCAAATCACAACCAAATACATTCACAAATGGCTTGAACTGATTGGGGAATTTCCTTAACATCTTTTGGTGTTTGTTCCAATTGATCTTAATCCCAGGATTTGTTTTGTCACGGATATGCTTTCCCAAATGATTGATATTTGGATCAAACATTATCATAAACTCACGGCTTAAAATTATAGGGATGTCTGTAATATGGTACACAGAGTTGAACCCAAGTCCAAATTTCCCAACTTTGTCAACCTCACTCCTCTTCAGTGATCCACCTAGTCTGGTTATGTTTAGAAAGTCAGAATCTGTAAAATCAGAGTTATTAAATGACCACAGAGCAGGCCCATGGCACACAGCCATTCCTGGATCCAGAAGGTTATCTCGGATATCTGCGTTTCTCCGTGTATCAATCAGAAAGCTGCATTCAGTTGCCTCAGCATCGTCTGCATTTTGCAGCAGCTCCTTGAATATATCTGCAACTGATGGGTATTCTTCAAGAATGTTTCTGATGCGCACTGTGAGTGGCTCTCGTTGTCCAGACTGCTCAAAGCCCAGGTTCTCTGGGTTAATGAGCCTGGTACTAAGGCATGGCACTTGCAGTGCTTGAGCCATTTTCATAGGGATGTCCTCATGTACCAAGTAGATGGGCTCTAAGGAATCATCAAGCAATTCATTAAGATCATCTATTTTGATGTCACAGTAGCTACAATTGTGAATGGGTTCCATTATTAATCTGTTGTGATCTTTGCCATAATGAATAGGTATTGGAGTATCAAGGCTAACTTGGATCTGATTACTATATAACCATCTTAAGATATTCAGTACCAGAAGTAGGTTTTGTTTATTTGCCTGTTCATCAATCTCATCAACACATTGTTGTTTGACACTCTTGATAATGCTGAAGACATACTCAGTATTTACCTCTTCCAGTGCTCCAAAGAAGGTAAACAACTTGTTATATTTTGCCATGGTTTTTGGAAGGATATATAAGTAAGGCTCCAGATCAAGATCTGGAATTGGTTTTATAGCTACCTGCTCGGGAACAGAAAAAAGCTTTCCTGTCCACACCCAGGGGAATGTCAATGATCTGAATGCTTCTTTACCTTTCTCCAGATTGCCCTGCATATACTCATAAATATCAAGCAAAAAATGCTGAAACTGGTACCATTCATCATCATTGAAATCCTGCGATGTGTGCCAATCGACAACATTCTTCAAGTGCCCTAAAACCTTGTTCAGACTGGGCTCCTTGGAAAAACCCAATAATGTTCTAACCTCCAAGGAGATGTTCTCCACAAGGGGCACTGCAGAGCCCAATAATACAGCTTCAGATACATTTCGCATTTCACATGCCTTATGAAAATCTAACAGATCTCCTTTCCAAGCAAGGGATTGAGGGTAATTCAAAGGACGTTTCTTACAGACTGGAACCCACTTTAACTTCTGCATTGTTGCCTTTGCTTCAGTTGAAAACAATAAACTTTTTTGTTTGTGCAGAATCGCAAGTAATGTTTTAGCTTTTCTGGTCACCAGATCTTGCTCAACTTTGTTACTGCTCTGCAGCACTTCAATTCTTTTGGCCACTTGTACAACTTCCTTTTCAGTTATCTGATCTTCATTTTTTAAACCTATTTGTCTCAGAGCGTGTAAGATATCTGGCGTTGAGGTGAAACTATCTGGAGGAAAAAATGTTTTCTCATCCGCGTAAAACAAATTCTGTAATGTTTCTATTTCAGGATCAAACAATTCATTAGCTGACATTAATCTTCCCTGAGAAGTAGATATAAATTTCAAGGACCTCAGCCATTCCACAAACAATACATTTTCCTCCTTGAGGAAAGCTAAATTGATCAGAATCCAAACCACAATATCTGTGATGTCCTTAGTAGAGTAAAAGGTTTTCTCAATGTCTTGTAATATAATCTTTAAGCAGTCTGTACTTTTTAATTGTTCAATTTTCAGTAAGGTAACAAGCCGGATTGAAGCCTCATCGCTGCAATTTACTACTGGAATGGACAGTCGGATGTTTGGTGGAAGCTTTGCAGTGTGATGCAAGACTTTACTTCCTTTTAACGCGATAAAACTGCGGCTGCTTTTCTCCGAGGATGGTTCAACTTTGTTAAAGATCATCAATTCCTGAAGAATTTTCTTGTCTCGATCATTCACTTCTGGCAAACTAGCTAAGAAACATCTCAGTGCAACTTTGTGTGTTGGAGGTAGTAACATAACCTGACTGAAAATCTTTTGTGGTGCGGCCTTATCCAAGATCTGTAACAAAGTGCTAGGCAAAGGAGAATGGATGTATCTTTTTATAAGGGGGTGCTGCAAACATGGGTCAAGTTCTTTAATGACAACTCCACCAAGTTTCTCAACTGTGTCTGGTAGGAGCTCAGGGAGTTGGGATTCATTGTCAGCTTCCATGATTATGGGAGATGGATCTCGGAGACGTAAAAGATTAACTGTGGTTTGAGTTTCGTCCAATGGCATCTTGGGGATCAATGGTAATTCTTCAAACAGAGTCAGGTCTTCAGGGAAGTTGTGGTATAAATATCTCCAGACTGTTGTCAGCCAAGACATGGGTGGGTGCTTCTTCTGTACGTTTCCTGGCCACCACTGCACCATCACCTCTCTCCCAGGCCAGCAAGTATTCATCAGTTCCTTAATAAGACGTGCTGAACGATCGGAGGTCATTATTTGCAGTTGTGTGCAGAGCCGACCTATATATTAGCAGCAATAAAAATAAACGAGTTAAAAGGAGCAATTCATAATTAAATTTTAAAAAAAATTAACTTAATCATACAGACATGAGAAATTGTTACTAATGGGAACAATACATTCCAGTTTACAGTATAATTAGAGAAGAAGAGGTGCATTAACAACTTTCATCCTGTTTAAAATTATGGCAAAATCTGTAAAATGCACATAGATAATAAAATCACAAACATGGGCAAAATTTTTAAATCCATCGATACATATATAATCCTATCAAATGGTTTCGGCAAGTGTTTCCTTCTTCAAGTCTTCACTCATTTATTATATGGAATGTTTCATATCTCCTGACCTGACAAGGTCATGTCTTGACATGTTCTAAAACATGGGAAAACAAACTTCTTCCATGTTACTCCTAAACCTTCTTCCGACAATATTTCAAAAAGGCTTCAGGGTAACCTGGAGTTGCTGTTATAGATTGCAGCTTATCTGTAAACAAACATCAACATTACAATATAATTCTGTGGAAATTCAACAAAGAATTCTTTGAGAAAGATGTAATTTTCATAGAAATATAGAAAATAGGAGCAGGGGTAGGCTGCTCTGCCATTCAATGTAATCATGGCTGATCATCCAGCATCCTGCTCCTGCTCCACAGGGACTTTCTCCTGTCCCTATATCTTTTGGTCCTTTTAGCCCTGAGGACTATATCTAACTTCTTCTTGAAAATGTTCAATGTTTTAGCCTTGACTGTTTTCTGTTGCAGAGAATTCTACAGGCTCACCACTTTCTGGGTGATAACATTTCTCCTTATCACAGTCCTAAATGATCTACCCCAAATCCTTAAATTATAATCCCTGATTCTGAACTTCTTGGTCATTGGGAAGATCCTTCCTCCCTTTAACCTGCCTGGTCCTGTCAGAATTTTATAGGTTACTATGAGATATCAGATCCCCCCTCCCTCCACCCAAACCATCCTCCTCACCCCAACCCCCCTCCCATTCTTCTAAACCCCTGTGAATACTGTCCTAACTGATCCAGTCTCTCTTCATATGTCAGTTTTGCCATCCCAGGAATCAGTCTGGTAAAGCTATCGCTGCATTCTCTCCATAGCCACAAATTCCTTCCTTAGATAAGCAGACCAGAACTGCACACAATACTCCAGGTGTTGTCTAACTAAGGCCCTGTACAAAAAGACAGCCCTGCCCCTGTGTTTGAATCCTCTTGCTTTAAGGTCAACATATTATGTGCTTTCTTCAATGTCTGCTGCACCTGCATCTTACTTTCAGCGACTAGATAAGGATACCCAGGTCTTGTTCCACTTCCCTTTTCTCAATCAATCACCATTCATACTCTGCTGTTCTGTTTTTGTGGATAACCTCACAATTATCCACATTACATGACATCTTCGATGCATTTACCCACTCACTCAACTTGCCCAAATCACACTGAAGCATCTCTGCAACCTCCTCACAACTCAGTCTTCCACCCAGCTTTGTTCATCTGCAAACTTGGAGATAATACATTTATTTCCCTCATCTAAATCATTAATATATATGAATAGCTGGGGTCCAAACACCGATCTTTGTGGTACACCACTAGTCACCTGGCTGTCACTTGGAAAAAGAGCTTTTATTCCTACTCTTTGTTTCCTGTCTGCCAACCAGTTTGTTGTCCATGCCAATCTTATCCCATGTGCTTTAATTTTATATGCTAATCTCTTGCATGGGACCTTATTAAAAGCTTTCTGAAAGTCAAACCACACCAACAGGTTTCCCTTTTCCAACTCTACTAGATATATCTGCAAAACGTTCCAATAGATTTGTCAAACACGTCTTCCCTTCCAGAAAGGCACGCTTCTTCTCTCTGATCCTGTCACTGTTTTCCAAATGCTCTGCTATTATATCATTTATAATGGACTCTAGCATATTCTCCACTTCCAATGCCAGACTAACCAGTCTATAATTCCCTGCTTCCTCTGGACTTCCTTTTTCAAGAGATGGGTTACATTAGCTAGCCTCCAATCCATAGGTACAACCATGGAATCTATCGAATTTTGAAAGATGACAAATATATCCATTATTTCTAGAAACACTTCATTAAGTCCAGTGGTATATAAATGATCAGCCCAGGGGATTTATCAGCCTTTAATCTCATCAATTTCCTGAACACCATTTCCCTACTATTACTAATTTCCCTCAGTTCAAATTTCACAAGATCCCATGTTCTGTAACATTTTTAGGATGTTATTTGTGTCTACGTTCATGACAACAGAAACAAAATATTCTTTTAATTGATCTGCCAACTCTTTGTTTCCCATTATAACTTCCCCAGTTTCTGATTGTAGCGTTTTACACTTCACATAACTATAGAAGCTTTTACAGTCAGTTTGCATGCTGTTCAGAAGCTTATTCTCGTACTCTATTACCAACCCAACCACAACTTCCGCCCCCCCCCCCCACAATTTTAACCAATCCTCTGTTGCTGAAATCTAAACGGCTCCCAACCCTCAGGTCTACTGCACTTTTTTATCAATTTGTATGGCCCTTCCTTGGATTCAACATTATCCATAATTTCCTTTGTTAGTCATGTTAGGGATCCCTTTTCCATTTATTTTTGTGCCAAGCAGGAATAACAAGTGTTGCATGAACTCTTTAAATGTTCACCATTGCTATCCCTTTTAGTTACATTCCCTAAATTATCATAACCAGTCCACATCTCCTCTCATCACAGTTTCTTTAGCTTAAATTCAGAACCCTTTATTGCCATAGCTTTATTGCCTGTGTTACTAATTGCCTTTTGAATGTCTTCCGTGAACATTACTACTTCAGTTTGGGCATCTAACTGCAACCTCTACTGTTGTTTTCTGCCCCTTGATGTCTCTAGGTTTTACCCATACAGATTCCACTTCACTACTGCAATAATTTCCTCTTTCACCTCAATCTTTATCTTTTATGTCTGTCCTTCATAAAACTGAATATCTCTGGATATTGAGGGACAGTCAGTTATTCAATTCTCATCTCTGGTCACCTTGCAGTCGTGTCTCCATAATCTCAACTATATTACACCTGTTCATACCTATTTGCTCAACTAATTCATTCATTTTAATGTGAATTGTTATGTGCATTAAGAATCCGGGGTTGCACTGACTGCTTGAAATGTTCCAATGTATCAAAAGCATTCTACTAAACACTGATGGACACAATTCATCTCTAATCATTGCTGTGTGCTTCCATATTAGATTAGATTCCCTACAGTGTGGAAACAGGCCCTTTGGCCCAACGACCCTCCGAAGAACAACCCACCCAGACCCATTTCCCCTCTGAGTAATGCAACTAACACGGTGGGCAATTTAGCATGGCCAATGCACCTGCCCTGCACATCTTTGGATTGTGAGAGGAAATCGGAGCACCCGGAGGAAACCCACACAGACACGGGGCGAATGTGCAAACTCCACATAGACAGTTGCTTGAGGCTGGAATCGAACCTTGGACCCTGGTGCTGTGAGGCAGCAATGCTAACCACTGAGCCACCCCAATGAGGAAGTTTAATATTATATATTAAACTTCCTCATTGAAATATGCAAAGCTCACCCATAGACAAGATATAGTTAGCTTCAAAGAGTTGTCAATGTGGAGCCAGCCAACTTACTTAAAAATTAGATTACATCAAAAATCAAAGTCGATTGAAGGAGGAGGGATTATGTCAAGATATTCACCTTAGACAGTCTGGATTGTTTCCATTGTTGGGATTATCCTAAAATAACATGCAATGGTTGGCTATAAATCAAGTTAAAATAATGGTACAATAATTGCAGCATTTAATCAAGTAGATGCAGCTTTTCTGAAATCAAGTGCTCATTTTGTGAAAATGTGATATTCAGTAACAATTTCAGTGGCTAGAGGAAAAGTACTTACTGCTTAATGCCTAAAGTGCAAGTTCTAAAAAAAGATGGTTCACATCAATAGACAACTTATAGTAGTTGGGGCAATACATTCTAAACACTGAACATCTGACTCATACAAACGTTTAAAAGACCGTTGGAATTTCATTTTAAAATAAAACTTAAAGATAAATTTTGTGGGGATGCTTGACATCTCGCTACTGCATGAATGTATTTCTGAGCTGCGGGCAAAATATAACTGGTGGCTGACTTTATCTGTTTACTTTCTCAGATGTTAGGGTAGTCCTTGATTGGGCCACCAACAAAAACAAGAAAATCAAAGATAAATGCCATTCTCAAGAGCACAACATCATTCTTCTCCCTGCCTGTGTTGGTCCTGCCACTTCCTGCTCCTAATTGAAAACCGTGATTTGCACAAATTGAGAGACAGCCATTTACTGAGACATTTGAAGGGTTGTTATGTACAAAAATGTTCTAAATTTATTTTGGACGGGTGGATGGATTTGGCAAACTAGGGAACCAAATGAACTGGGAGAAGGAGGCATCATCTGGGGTGTCCTTAATTCCTAAAAGGTCTCCAGCAGTGAACATTATCCTTTATGGGAAGATGATCTGAAAATTATAATCTAGCAAGAGGAACAGGAGCAGCAAGGAAGAGTGAACAGAGCTTCAGTCAAGAGTGAAGAGAAGAGAGAATGTTTGCAGGCATTTTTAACTTTCCAGCAGCACACAGACAGAGGAAAGCATACCTGTAGTTAATAAAAAGGTTTCATTTCTCTGGTGAAATCACAGATTTACAATCAAATGCAGGTTACTGTCACAATATTATTTCTTGCATCAAAGATCATTGCTGTCCTCAACTTATTTGCCTAAAGCTCCATTTAGGTTGCCGATAACATCAGCCAGTTTGCAGATCATGTTTGCATTAAATAGGTAATTCCTACAACTAACATTTTTGTCACTTTCCTCATGTTCATAAGGGAATATAACACTGGGTATTCTGCCAGTTCCAGAAGTACCCAAATTCAAGGCTTCACAGAATGCATCCATGTTGCTCCCGAAGGCAAGTTGCAAACGACAATTTCCATTCCTTAATGTGCAACTCCTATGTAATGACCAACAGTGCCGACAAGAGCTAACTTCTGTACTCATGATCTATGGTTCCAATCGGGAACTCAAATGCAGCAGCTGTAACGTGTTACAATCAAACCCGCCATCAAACAAAAGCCTCTGGGGGAAAAGAAGCACTGAAGACCTCAAAAGGTCCAAAGTCTGGATTGTACTGGTAGCTACTTGCAATGCAATCTAGAAAGAATAGAATTTTCACAAAAGAGAGAACCTTTGGATAGGATCGTTATCAATTGAATGAAGATGATATTGATGGAGGCGGCAAGGAAGAAGACGGCCTCCAACCTCAAAGCTGCCTGCAGCAGCGGCTGGGGATTTGAGGCCCAGCTGAAGTCCCCCGTCTATCTGGTTTCCCAGCCTGCGAAATCGATCAGAAAAGTTTGAAAGCGATTCCATTTTGTACTAAGTCTTTAAGGCAAAATGTGAAGCATTTGTGTACACATGTGTATGTCACATTTGATAAGCTTGCAAACAATTAATTATGCATCTCACTCATTTTTCACACAAAAACACAAATCTGCAGTGTCTGATTGCCTTCATCAGTCCAAAACCTAACAACCTATGCATGAGCAATCTGGACAGATACTAGGGAATATTCTATGCATCAGTACCACAATATTGGTTGGTAATGAGATTCTCCACACTGTGACATGTAGCAGCCCATGAGTGCCTTCAAGACTGTATTCATGAATCCTGGGCCCTGTTTGAAAAGATCAATACTCTAGGTGAAGATTCACCATGGCACTGTACAAATGCAGCAAGACATCCCTGCTCCTGTCTCACTATGAAGTCCAACATCCCAGCTGCCTTCTTCACCACCTGCTGCACCTGCATGCTTACTTTCAGCAACTGATGTACAAGGACACTCAGGTCTTGTTGCACCTACCCCTTTCCTAATCTATTAATTCAGATAATAATCTACCTTCCTCTTTTTGCTACTAAAGTGGATCACTTGAAGCTAACCACTACAGGAGTACAGAGTAAGGCGAGGGGGCAGGTGTTCAGGAACTACCATGCAGGTGTCAGCATGAGCATTGAACGCACACTGTTCATTTTATTCTGCAGTAAACTGTAGTCATCTTAGCTCAGTGGGCTAGTGACACCTCCCCCATTCACTTTAACATTCTCAAAAAGACAAGTAAATTCAGATCATGCTGAATTTTTACTAATGGATATTCGGCCCAGTTGCACAAAGTTGTATTTATGCGCATGTCTTTTTGCCTTTGTTTAGTTAATGCTATAAATTTCAATGCTCTGCTGAGCTCTTTTCTCTTGCCCCACCAAAGATCAAAATACACCATTGTAGATTTCCTCTTTTTCCCGAGTTGTACACTATTGAAACCAGGAGCCATCACACACAGAGTGATTTCACTGAAATCTTTACAGCATTCAGATAAAAATGGCAGGATGATCAGTGGCCATCTCTTGGTCACCCAAAGCTCACCTGAGGCTATAATTGTGTCTTCAGTATGTCCACCCCCTAGTAGGTTGGACACTGACTACATATGTAAATCGAGATCCTGTGTTTCTTCCAAGTGCAAATAGACAGTGGGCATAGCCTACATGCTGTTCCTATTTGACCCAGCTGATGTGAGGTCTAACCAGTCATCATTGAGGAATTGTTGGAGTATACAGTAAATCTGGTCAGAAATATTTCTGGTTGAAAATAACTATGATCTGTTGCTGAAGGTTTGAATGGAATAAAGACACACACTATTGATCAATGCTGAGGAAGGGTCACTTGACTCAAAACATTAACTCTGATTTCTCTCAGCAGATGCTGCCAGACCTACTGAGCTTTTCCAGCAATTTCCATTTTGGTTTTGATTTAAGTATTCGCAGTTCTTTCAGATTTTACACCAAGTGAGGCGGGTAGTGTAACAGTTCTGAACATAGAACAATTTTAAAAGTTGTCCAACATGATCAATGTTCAGAACTGTTACACTACCCGCCTCACTTAATTTCTCCTTCTTAGTACAACCTTCTAACTTTTAAAACCCATCCTTGAGATCATCCATGTTTTGACTTGCACTGTTTTCTGTCCTAATTAGTTTAAGTTGGTACAATGTACATGACTTCACTCTTTACCATTTATACAAAAAAAACAAGTAACTTTAAAGGTCAAGACACTACTTAGCTTTCAGATTTAAACTGAAACACAATTAATGATTACAAAGCAATATTATGTTCAACAAGATTTCGTTTCGGAGCACCATGATTCACTTCTGAAAGTCCATGACCTTTAAATTCAGTGCCAGACTTACAGAGGAGAGCTAAACATATCAGTGTCATGACATTTATTTTTCAAATATAAACCAGCTTTCTACTTTCATTAATAAAATTCCTTGTTATTTCAGTCACTCATCATCATTGTGTGCTATCTTGAAGGTGGATCCTTGGCTCTTAGTTGTCTTTCAGCGTCTCATTATCTTGTACCATTCTTTTCACTTGCCAATAACTTGCTTCAATTTTCAAGCCATTAGCAGTGATAGTCTCTTCTTTCTGTTTCGATCTTGAGGTCTCCCTTGAAACATAACTAATCTATGGAAAACTCCCTCATTTTTCTTATAACTCCATACATCCTAAAACCTGCCCTGCCCAGACTCTGCCTTGTCCTAATAATATTTACCAAATTTCTTTGATCATTAGGATAGTGAAGCCGGTGTTTGGTATGCTTTCCTTTATTGGTCAGAGTATTGAGTACAGGAGTTGGGAGGTCATGTTGTGGCTGTACAGGACATTGGTTAGGTCACTGTTGGAATATTGCGTGCAATTCTGGTCTCCTTCCTGTCGGAAGGATGTTGTGGAACTTGAAGGTGTTCAGAAAAGATTTACAAGGATGTTGCCCGGGCTGAAGGATTTGTGTTATAGGGAGAGGTTGAATAGGCTGGGGCTGTTTTCGCTGGAATGTCGAACGCTGAGGGGTGACCTTATAGATGTTTATAAAATCATGAGGGGCATGGATAGGATAAACAGACAAGGTCTTTTCCCTGGGGTGGGGGGAGTCCAGAACTAGAGGGCATAGGTTTAGGGTGAGAGAGGAAGGATATAAAAGGGACCTAAGGGGCAATGTTTTTCACGCAGAGCGTAGTGTGTGTGTGTGTGTGTGTGTTGAATGGGCTGTCAAAGGAAGTGGTGGAGGCTGATACATTGCAACATTTAAAAGGCATCTAGATGGGTATATGAATAGGAAGGGTTTGGATGAATATGGGCTGGGTGCTGGCAGGTGGGACTAGATTAGGTTGGGATATCTGGTCGGCCTGGATGGGTTGGACTGAAGGGTCTGTATCCGTGCTGTACATCTCAATGACGATGACTCTATTTACTCTCCACAACATTTCATCACCTGTTATTCCCAGGCATTTCCCATCCAAGTACTAACCAGGCATGAGTCTACTGAGCTTCTGAGATCAGACGTTTTCAGACTAGTATGGCCGTAGGCGCTGGCCCAAACCATTAACAAGCAACAAGGACATGGAGTTGCACTCGAGCCCAGCAGGGGCTTGAATCGCCAATCTACTAATCGGAAGTCAGACGCTTTATCCATTACACCAGTACGCCAAGGCCACAACATTTCATCATTTGTTGGTTCATCTGATCAATTGGTCCTTTACATTCTGTTCCAAACCCACATGTCAAAACAGCTTCAATCACTAGCCAAAAGAGATCAGAATAGCCAGGCATTGGCTGTGATCTTTAAAAGTAATTGCAAGGAAGTTTTTTGCGAGAGGTTCTTAAGTACCTTTCCCTCCCAAAGGATAAGCATCCAACCCTGAATTTCCCTGCAATACAAAAAGACAAAATTAGGAATACACTGTGCAGTAATTTGTTGTGAATTCATCATTTATAACACCAATGGCACATCCAATATACAGTGGTATTTAATGGAAGTCACAGGAGTCTCACCTGTTGCCTGGAGAGCTGGCAAGAGCACCTCAGCACTTCCTTTAGGGAAGGTCCACTGTATTAGACACCACTCAGAAACTTGACCAACAAACAGCTTTGGGGTCGAGGATTCCGGGCTCAGAGAGTCCAGGGTAGCCTTGACAGAATCTAGATAGACTCTCTACAGTATGTAAACAGGCTATTTGGCCCAACAAGCCCACACCAACCTTCTGAAGAGTATCCCACCCAGACCCGCACCCCTGCCCTACATTTCCCCTAACTAATGCCCCTAACGTACACATCCCTGAACACTATGGGCAACTTAGCATGGCCAATTCACCTGATCTGCACACCTTTGGACTGTAGGAGGAAACCAGAGCACCCAAAGGAGACCCACACAGACACGGGGAGAATGTGAAAACTCCACACAGACAGTTGCCCAGGGCTGGAATTGAACCAGGTCCCTGGCACTGTGTGGCAGCAGTGCTAACCACTGGGCCACCGTGCCATCCTCAAATGCCTTCAAAAGCCCTACTGAATGGCATTCATCGAATGGTAGTAGTTGCCCATTTAAGAACCACTCAACTACTGACTCAGAGCTTTAGACGTAATTGGGATGGAGGCAGGAAGATATTAGAGCCCCATCTGCTACATTCCTGCCTTAATAAAATAACCCCCTGCCACCAAACTCACTTGAATGTGGAGTAGGGTATTAAATTCCACTGACTATCTCGAGCAGAATGCTTCATTAGTTGAAGAGCACTTCAGTTGCTCTTTAGAGAAAGCATGCTGCATAACTATGCCATAGGCCATTAGTATTCAAAGCCGAGGTACATTTGAATTAATATCCTGTGGACACTGGTGAGATCCAACAGCCAACAAGTTAATTCAAACTTGCACAAGGTAACACTTCAGTAAGCACTTCACAAAGAAGAACATCTTCTGCTGTCAAGTGTTTGGAAGAATTGCACGGGGGAATAAATAAAAGAAACACTTGTGAATTTTGTCACAGTGCCAGCTGCTGTCCTGACCAGGGTTTCAAACATACTCAGCTGTCTCTGGAAGCTGGTTTAAGCTGCATTACAGGACATGGTGTTATCAGCAGAAAGTGACTTATCACTCAAGGGAGAGTAAAGAAAAACTTTGCGCATACTTGATACCTAGAAAGCAGATGGCTGGGCACTTTCCTATATTAGTAACAACAGGCCTGAGCAAATAAATTGGATTCTATCCACAGGCACCTGCCAACCAAACCCAAACTAAGCAAATATTTCAAACCCAAACTTTTCACAAGCAGGCAATCAGGCTGAAGGATTAGTTTCAATGAGGAAAGTTAAAGGTAAACAAACCATCCTGCTCCTATGTGTTACCCGCCAACCCAGAATGCATGACCAATAGTTGCAGACGGCACAATTACACTCAGCTCTGGTGTCCTCCATTGTTCACTGGTCTGTCAATGAACTCTGTTTGCACTCAAGCAACAATCAGACAGAGTACTGGAAGGAGATTGAGTGCTGAGATGGCATGGTGTAAAGACACCAATCTCTCCCTCAAAGTCAGCAAAGTGAAGGACCTAGTCATCAACCTCAGGAAGCAGAGTGAAGGGCAGGCCCACCTGCTGAGGCTGAGTGGTTGACAGCTTCAAGTTCCTGGGAGTAAATATCATCAACAATCTATCCTGGTCCATCCATGTTGACACCAGAGTCAAGAAAACGCATCAATGCTTTTAATTCCTCAGAAAGCAAAGGAAAAGCAGCATGTCCACAATGACGCTTACTAATTTTTATAGATGCATCTATCTGGATGCATGACAGCTTGGTATGGCAACTGTTCTGCCCAGGACTGCAAGAATTTTACAGAGTTGTGAACGCAGCCCGGTCTAGCACAGAAACCAACCTTCTTCCCACTGACTCCATCTATGCTTCCCACTGCCTCGGGCAAGCAGCCAACATAATCAAACACCCCTCCCAACCACTGTCATGCTCTCTTCCACCCTCTTCCTTTGGGCAGAAGATACCAAAATTTTGAAAACATGTAAAACAGATTTAAGGGCAGCTTTTTCCCCGCTGTAATCAGACTAATGAGCGGATGTCTCGTATATTAAAGCTGATCTTTCTCTGCACCTTCTCTGTAGCTGTAACACTATATTCCGCATTCTGTTCTATTATCCTTATGTACTTATGTAAGGTATGATTTCTCTGGAGGACGTTTGCCATTGGCAGAACTTAATTCCACCAACAGTCAATATGCTCAACAATGTAACATTGTAAAATAATATTTGTGATACAATTTCTTTCTATTCGACCAAAAAAAGGCTGCCATGAAGAGATACTAATCAGTTGATGAATTATTCTACATGAGGAATTGCTTTGATTCTGGAGCTAGTTTAGAAAAACTATTAGAGACCCTGAAAGCTTCACAGAGTAATTGATTAATACTTTGAACAAGACAGGACTGTTAATTTACATCAACTGCAGAACATCAAGCAGATTCAACTGAAAAATGAATAAATTTTGTACAAGCTGATAGAAAATCCTACATGCTCTTTCTAAACCTGCAAAGAATGCCTATTAAGTTTCTATTCAGATGATGAATCAATGTATTCCAAGAAATAGCAACCCAAAAGAATCTGAAAGCCTCATCGTGTGGAGGACTGACAGTAGGTGAATCAGGGGGCCAGGAGCTTTGAGCACTATTGAATGCAGTACATGTCTAACCAGGCTGAAAATTTAGCCAAATGTCAGAAACCATTGCAGTTTGTAGCCAGCAATGGAACTACGTCAATATCATGTTTACATTGTTAAAACAGAAACACAACCACAATGTCAAAGGTAAAACATGGATTATGGTTTATTACAAAAACATTCTAAAGGCATGGTGCCACCCTGCCTAGCCGAATGGAAACTTGGCCCAATGGTGTGATAGTCCTAGGTTTGATTGCTGTTCAGTGCTGAGCTACATGATCTCAGTAAAGCAGCAAATATGAAACCCCATTGATATCTGAATATATGGTCACATTGATCACGGACTGTTCACCTCTGCTAGACTGGATACTATAAATGACATAATCCAAAATACTCTTGTCCCAGGATTGAAGAGGAGAGAGCCATTTTCAGGCCAGAGTTATATCTGGCCAATTGATTGCCCCAGTGTGACTTGCTTCTCAATATTCTACAAGTTAGTGGTGATGGTTTGGGGGAAGAGAATTAGTCACAGCTACTTTCCCAAAGAATATTATGTTCAATTGTTTTTGTTTTGTTTTCAAAGCAGCCAGAAGTGACTCCTTTCAAGACTGATGCTCAGGCTACCCAAATCTATGATATATGGCCAAGGAACTCACTGCTCACATTCCAACATTTCTATCGCTAAGTTACAAATCGTGTCCAATCTACAATGACTGGGATTCAATATCTTCATTTTAAAATTTCTCATGCTAGGATTTCTCCAGTGCTTTTCCTAACTGCCCCTCAGAGGGCAGTGGCAAACCAGCTTCTTGAACCACAGCAGTCTGGTTGCACCCACGCAGTGCTGGGGAGGAGGCAGTTCCAGGCAGCAATAATGAAGGAACAGAGATATTGTTCCAAGTCATATGGTGGGGCACTTGGAGTGGTACTTGCAGGTATCAAGTGCACTATGCCCCTCCTTCCCTTGGCCCTTCAACATGCACTTATCATATTTAGATCTCAGCTATCTGAGCAGAGGCTGCACGTTGTCAGTGGTATACATTGCAGCCACCGTAGCAAAAGAAATAGATACTGATGTTAATGATTGAGGTGACGTTCAAGTGAATTGCATTCTCCAGTTTGATGCAGCTGCCTCTACCCAGGTAAGTGAAGAGCATTTAAGCATAGTCTTGTCTGATCATGCCTTACAGGCAATAGACAGGCTTGTGTAAGCAGATGAACTACTTGCCAAGAATACCCGGCCTCGGATCTGCTATAATGTCCACCACAATTATGTGGCTGCTATAATGTCCACCACAATTATGTGGCTGATCCAGCTAAGTCCCTGGTCAAGTTCAATTACAAGGACAGATAAACAGGGTAGTAATAAATTAATCAGCCAGCTTAATACAAATCTTCAAATTTCTAGAACAACAAAGAAGACAATTACTGCAGTGTAACTGCACTTGTAAAAATAGCTTTGGAAATATCAAGGGTACTTTATGAAATTTAACCATAACTAACAAACCAAGATAAATATATTCTCAATTCTAAATATAAATTCAGAATTTGTATGTCTTTTCAGTTGAAGGATCATTGAGAGAAAAAAAACTGTTGACATTTATCTCTCTTCCTACTTGGTATGTAGAACTATTGAATCATAAGGAGGGTTTGTACCAAATTACATCTGAGAAAGCTCAGATCTACAGACTTGGCATGGGTTAAGTGCAGCACAACATTAAGTTTGCAGTTTTTATGTTATTATTAGTCAAAATGGCTCTGCAGGGCCTCACAAAGAACTGGAGCTTTGTTGGATACAGATATAGATTGTTAAAATTGATCTGCACTTCATCTAATTTTATGTCAGCTGATTTGTCTCTGAAAATGAGGCTGCATTACTGCTGTATTGGTCTCAATGAAATATTTTGATGATTTAAAACAGATCTGAAATTCAATTCTCAGACTTCAGTTAGGTTTTTGCTCTCAGGACGCTCCTCATCCATTAACACATTCCTGGGACTTTACCAGTTGAAGTAAACTAAGCCGCCAGAGTCACAGAGGACCATAGGGCTGCTCTCTCACTAGAAAGAAATGACTGGTGTGGAGTTTAACCTGAGGGTCACCACACCTCAGGCGATAGATAAGAGTGAGAAGGCAGAACTTTCATTGTAACCTTAGTCAGTACAAAAATTGAACTTGTTCTGTTGAAATAAACTCCTTAAGAACCACCAACTAGTTAATCTGAATATTAAAGGCTTGAAAGGCATGCAATAGGTTTTGTTGTACAGGTAACTTGCCTTTGAGGGTTTACTAGACTGTGTACACAATGTTGTGACTCCATCTGACAGTTAGTCTGCTATGGGTAATTGCAAGTTGCACATACAGAAATCAGTTGCAATGCCCACTTCCTAACTTACTATGTGTAAGCTCCCAATAAACTACCCAACAGAGCTAATCAATCTCTGATGAACAATTGAAATTAATGTGACAGATTAAAGAATCTGCTAGTTTTTAATCATACATTTAAATCACTAGAAAGTGCTGAAGGATATGCAGTAGTCAAGGTGCACGTGCTATATGGATATGTTTTCTTGTAAATTCTAAAGGGCCAACCAACATTGGTGTAGGAACACTGTAGGATTTGCTAAACACCCAACATTATTCAAAACTTTCATTTAGCAGTACAGAACTTGCATATCACTGAAAAGAGACACAATTAGTTGAAGCTTTTCATCAGGACAATTAAAACAAACTCCAAAGTAAAAGGAAAAACATTTACACAAGGAGAGTGTCGATTGGTTGATCGAGAATTTGGATTGGTGGAGATGTTGGTATTGAGCATACAGCAGTTAGTAATGACTGACAGTTAACTGCCAAACTTTGTTTACATTTTAAACCAGGCAGATTTATTGATCGATTAAGGCATTGCCCTAAAAAGTATAGATCAGCTATCACTTATTCTGTGGAGTTGGATCGGTGCAGAATGCGTACATATTCTTGCCCAATGACAATTCCTCGAGAAGTCCACTTGCCAACCAACCACTCGCTTCTCAATTGTTTTAGCTATTGTTCTCCTCTTACTCTGATATTTAATGCGAATTGTCCTGATGACCACAAGACTATAAACATTGACAAAGCATTTTTTTTCAGAAATACTCAATTGATGGATTTCTTCACAATTATATTCATACATAGAAGACACAGAAACTACTAGGGGAAAAAGAAAGATATTGTATATTACAATTGGGTAGCTAAAAAGCAGAAAATGAATGACACATATGACTCAATGGTTCAATAAACTTTTATTTTAAAAATTGGTGCGATAACATAATACAAATCATGAAACAAGCACTTGAGAGAAGTTCATTAAGGTAACACTGACATCTATTGTGTCATCTGCAGTCGATACAAAACATGAAGGAATGAAGATTAGCATCAAAGCAGGATATAGGAGGACTGGTTGGTATAACAGTTTTATTTCCAAGTAAGAGAAAACATGACAATGAGAAAAAATTTAACATTTTTTATAAACTGAATGTAGTTAAATTAACATTACTTGTAAACTGAAAACACAAGAATTACTTGACCAAAATAAATCAGTTAAAGAGTTGAATTATATATTTAAATGTATGATATTAATTTGGAAAAGATAAATCCTTTCACTAAAATTTGATTTTTCCTAAAAATTCATATTTTGTCTTGTTTAGAATTTAGAAATATAGGTGATGAATGCCAATCTTCCATCGAGCAAAATCCCACAATTGCCCCAAGTGAATTGATGCAATATAAAATCAGATGGGAAATACAGATGTCAATCTCCCTCATGTTAACATGTTGATCTTTCAGTGAAAGGGGTAAAAGGGCATCAACTGCACATTCTGAGGGAATTGTGGCCTTTTACAAGTTTCCTCCGAAAGATATTTCCACCTATGGGAGATTGTCTGCTATGTAACTGAGGTAGTGTCAGATCCTTCCCCCATCTCTTTGGTATGTAGGCCATCCTCACCCAGGCTAGTCTCTTCAAACCAAAGTTACAAATCTCATGGAACTATCTGAAAAAGTATAAAAGGATACAGTTATTCCTTCATTGTAGGGACTTTAGAGAAGCTGAAAGTATTGAAATCACATTTTGGACCAGTTAATACATAAATATGAGAGAGAAGATTTGCAATTTTTATTGGAGAGAAACACTGGATACTGTATGTGATAACTGAAATAACAAAACATGGATTTGTTAAAATAATGCAGCACTTACCAGATTAGGTATCAGATCCAATCTTCAAACTGCAACAATGTTTTCCTTGTACATTTAATTCTCCATCTCTGGCACTCCAATGTGTTGATTTACTCTTTGTAACCAAGTTTTGGTCCATCATTGATGCAAGGTCAGCGTTGTTGTTACTGTGAAAATTTAACTTTTATGGGAATAATCACATTAATAGCACGCAAAAGCAGACATCTGGTGCTCTGTGCTCAGGTATACATGTGATCATTTCGTAATTTGTTTTAAAGCTTGTGCAAAGCTGATGTAAAGAATTTATATTTCTGCTGCATATCACCTGTCGACTCCATTGACATTAACTGTCTAATCACAAGTGGGAGAAAATGTTAACTGCACAAGTTGTGGATTACCTCTGCTAGTTAAGCAGCAATCAACAAGGAATACAATTGAATTTTGTTTAGACCCATTAATTTCCCATGTGACTGACATGACAGATTTGCTTACCATTCTCAAGATATCAGAATTACACAAAGACTCCACTTCCCAACACCCTACAGTCTTCAAAATTATGATAATGTTTGTGTCTGTACAACCAACAAATAGTTCTCTCTTATTTTTCTGGTTGAAACATGTTACATTGACAGCCCTGCTTCACTAAAGTACAGCTTGACTTCTTGGTCTGGCTGATAACTATAGGCAAATGCACAAGTTGAGTCTGCAGAGTAACCTACACAATATTATTTTTTTTTTAAAAAAAAGATACATTAGAGAAGTATCTTTAAAGAGGCTGCAAACCAATGATGGAGTTCTTTATTCATAATTCTCTACAGGAAATCAAATGGCTTAAATTAGTGGCCAGAATGCTCTGAATAGAGGAAGAAGAAAGCCAATGGGGCAAATTCACCCTTGCAACGGCAACCACCTGGGGAATTTTGCATTACTGGCTGTCAGAACATGCCAATTGCTCCTTCTATAAATTCAACACAGACTACTTCCAAAGCAAAACAATAATCAATAAATATAGCGGAATAACAGGATTGAATCTTACACCTGAATTTTTGGAGGATTTGTCACTGTGAAGTCTAACAAGTTCCCTCTCCATATCTGATCAAATCCACCTCATTAATTACCTACCCCATCCATACAGAGTCCCTCACTTCAGAATTCTACCCCATCTTACTACACACCCATGCAAAGCCCTGACATCTTCAAAATCCCACCATGCACCCAGGTAAGCACCATCAGTCCCATGGTGCCCTGCATGGACTCTGCACATGGCAAACAGGGGGTAAGTGGTGCCCTGCTTTTTGTGCAGGGTCTTAAGAGTGCTGCCTCTTGGAGTGGCAACAACACAGATTTTCCTGCTTTCCCAAGAGCAGCAGTGGAGACATTAACACATGAGCACACCAGCCGGACTAGAGGTCAGCACTTGCGTTGAAGCAGTCTCAGCTGATGGAGGAATATCCAGCATTGTATGAAACTCAATGTCCTTCTCTACTCTGCCATCATCTCCTCTCCAGTACCCCACTCACTTGAAGCTATGCAGTACCCTCTTCAGTCCAAACCTCAGCTTTAACAACTGAGGCAAAGGAGGAGGAATTATGCAGTGGGTGCACAGTGCCATATACATCACATCCATATCCCTAAATTAGGGAAATGGCCCCAAGTTTCTTCACAAAGTCATAACCAAACAAAAATTAACCCCCAGGCTGACAAAAATATCAGGGGAAGATATCCAAACACTTTGTCACAGAGGTAAAGAGGAGTTATGGACATATAGTTCTTTTTTTGGGCGGGGAAAAAGGGGAGGAGAGGACTCCAAATTATGGCGTTTGTGCAGTTGAAATCATGGCTGACAATAGTGGGGTTAGAGGAAAAAAAAACAAGAAAACTGAAGCAAGTGGCAAGTGAGAGATAAGATCAGGATTCAGAAATAGGAGTGATAATGCCAAGGTGGGATTAAAGACAAGAATGATTATTCAGAGTCTAAAGGTACTGAAATCTTAAGAGCTAGTTTACATCATCAAGGCACAGTGGCACAATGGTTAGCACTGCTGCCTCACAGCGCCAGAGACCCGGGTTCAATTCCCGCCTCAGGTGACTGACTGTGTGGAGTTTGCACATTCTCCCCGTGTCTGCGTGGGTTTCCTCCGGGTGCTCCGGTTTCCTCCCACAGTCCAAAGATGTGCAGGTCAGGTGAATTGGCTGTGCTAAATTGCCCGTAGTGTTAGGTGAAGAGGTAAATGTAGGGGTATGGGTGGGTTGTGCTTTGGCGGGTCGGTGTGGACTTGTTGGCCCGAAGGGCCTGTTTCCACACTGTAAGTAATCTAATCTAAAGAATGAGCAAAACTTGGTATGGGATAAGACATATCAGGGTAGGGAAATACAAAGTGGGTCGAACAGATGAGATCAGTTAGGAGAGGATGTAGTAGCTGGAATTAGTTAAGAAGCTAAGGAAGGCCATGGGATAAGGGGCAGTGTGGAGAACAACATTGTTGAAGGGAAGGAGACGTTTACTTGTTGGGCAATGGGAAGTGTATAAACAGCAATGATAACTGAGAAAATGGCTTTAATTTAGTGACAGACACTTACTAAGCTAATTCCACATAAGTAATCTTCAGCATTGTTTCTAATCATCAATTCTATTATTTTACCCGTCATTAATGTAAGACAACACTAAGTGGAGTTATTCATGATATTTATTCCCCTTCTTGAAAACTGAAACTACATTTCCTGATTTCCATTGACTCCTTCAGGATAACTATTAGTGTTTTACACATTTCTTTCATCTCACTTTATGCACTTACGTACACAGCATCTACCCATGAGGATTTATTTCGTTCAGCCATTAAGCCATTCTTGAACATCCATGCAAATTTTATGCATATTATTGGTCAGTTGTAGCATCTGCTATGATAGATGGCATAACCATGATATTCTCCTTCAGTGAATACTTTCACGATGCTAATATAATCACCATAAGAAGAAAGAGACGCAAATTTTCAGTTAACAGCTCAAACTCTGACATTAGCTTTATCATTTTAATAATACAGTGACCATAGAACATAGGAGCAGAAATTAGGCCATTCAGCCCATTGAGTCTGCTCAGCCATTCAATCATGGCTGACAAGTTTCTCAACCCCATTCTCCCACTTTCTCCCCATAACCCTTGATCCTCGATAACCTATCTATCTATCTCCATTTGAGCAGGCCTCCACAGTCTTATGTGGCAATGAATTCCATACATTCACCACTCTCTGGCTGAAGAAGTTTCTCCTTATCTCCATTCTAAAAGGGCTTCCCTTTACTCGAAGGCTGTCCCCTTGGGTCCTAGTTTCTCCTACAAAGTGCTATTCACTAGTGACTTAAAGTGCTACTCACTAAGCACTACTTTTTAACTGGGTAATGTGTACTTTAAACTATGGAAGAGACTATCACCACCCCCTCTGCTCCGCCTCCCCCCGCCCCACCCCACCCCCGCTTTTATTATAAGCTCAACTGAAAAAAGCAAACTTTGCAGTTATATGTTAACCTATCCTTTAAGTAAACATTGAATTCACTCAAATATAGTCGAAAATAATTCCTTGCCCCTGACGATTTACATCTGATCTCTTCCTTTCCTAACCTGAAAGCTTTTAACTCCAAAACTGCCTATCATGTTGCATGTTTTCCTGGAAACATCTCCCTCTAACTTAAGCTAGGCAAACCTCCCAGCCTCATTTTAACTCCAGATGAACTTGGTGTCTTCAATCAGAGCAGAAGCTTCCAACCACATTCCCAAATATTTTCCCACTCACTGCAATCCCTTTTTGAGGCATGAAAATTGTCCTATCCTCTCAGTGATACATATGGAGACTGGAGGTTACTGCTGGAGGGCAGCTGTTAGAACTCAGTCAAAGTTCCATTGCAGCCATTGTTATCTTGGGGCTTGTGGCCCCAATTAGATTGGATTAGATTCGATTCCCTATAGTGTGGAAACAGTCCACACTGATACTCCAAAGAGTAACCCATCCAGACCCATTTCCCTCAGACTAATGCACCTAACACTATGGGCAATTTAGCATGGCCAATTCACCTGTCCTGCACATCTTTGAACTGTGGGAGGAAACCGGAATACTCGGAGGAAACCCACGCAGACACTGGGAGAATGTGCAAACTCCACATAGATAGTCACCCAAATCTGGAACTGAACCTGGGACCCTGGTGTTGTGAGGCAGCAGTGCTAGCCACTGAGCCCTGTCTCAGCTTGCAACACAACTTGGAGAGGCTCTGGTCTAGCTGCTAGTGTTCTACCCAATCCTCACCATTTTCCTGGGTCTTTGGTGATTCCCAATCAATCCACTGTTAGAGCATTGATTGCATCCATTGTTTCCAAGCACAAACACTTTGTACTTTCTTCCCGCTAAAACAATCTTCAACAAACAAACCACCCAGGCTTCTGTCAGGCAGACCTCAATTCAGATGACATGACACCTCCAGATTACCTTAAAGACAAACCTAAATCAGAACTATCTTTAAAAAAGAAACCTCATCATATATTTAGTTTTATAATACTGATCCTCAAACATATTTTTGTCCTGAAATAACCTCAAGAGTTATTTAGGCCATTACATGAAGTGATTTCAAATTAAATAGTGCACACATTTGGAAAGAGGAAGATGAGAGGGTTGCAAAACAAAATTGTCACGTTAGCTGGAAGCAAAGAACAGGAATAAATTGATCTTTTTAAGGTTGACTAGGTGTAACTAGTGGAGAGCCACAGGGAGCAGTGCTGTGGCCTCATCTTTCTACAATCTCTATCAATGACTTTGATGAAGGGAATGAATCTATGCTGGCTAATTTTGCCAATGCCACCAAGATAGCTGGAAAGTAAGTTTTCAAGAGAAGAGTATGCAAAGGGATAATGAGAGGTTTGGAAAGTGGACAAAACATTGACAGATGGAGTACAACGTGAGAAAACACAAACTTGTCCACTTGGGCAGTACGATTTGAAAAGCAGTATATCCTTTGAATAGAGGGAGAATGCAAAACTTGGTAATACAAAGGGATTTGGGTGTCCTGGTGAATCACAAAGTTAGTATGCAGGTACAAAAGTGGTTAGGATTGCAAATGGAATGTTGATGTTTATTGCTGGTGGAATGGGATACAGAAGTAGTAAAGTTTACCACTTCTGGAAAGGCCGTTGGTAAGACCATAACTGTAGCACTCTGAACAGCTTTGGCCTCCTCTGGAAAAATAAAATGCATTAGAAGCAGTTCAGAGGACGTTCACTCAATACATGCTGAAGGTAAACAGCATACCTTCAGAAGAAAGTTGAACAGACTGGGCTCTCACCCACTGGAGTTTAGAAGAATGAGGGGCAATTCTATTGAAACATCTAAGATCCTAAAAGGACTTAATACAATGAATACCGGGAGATAGCTTTCTCATGTGGGACGACCAGGAGACAGAATTTAAGAAAAATAAGGCTCCCTTTTACGTTGGAAACTATGACATGTTTTTGCTCTTAGAAGATTGTCAGTACGTGGAGGTCTCTTCCCCAAAAAGAAGTGGAGGCTGGGTCATGGAATTTATTCAAAGCAGAATTAGATAGGCTCTGGATAGAAAAGACAGTCAACAGCTGAGGGATAGTGAGGAAAATGAAGTGATGCCACAAAGAGATCAGCTGAGCTGGTTTAAAGGGCCAAATGGCCTACTCCTGCTCCTGAGTTCATGATCTTATAACTATCGAAAACTTTACCGGCTATTATTGTTAGGATTCATAGCCCGGACTATCCAAAACACCAAGCAAACTTTCTAACTGGAGACAAACAATTTGCTTGGTCATTTATTTTCATTAGGTGACATGAAATACATAACCCCCAAATAGCTGAAACTGTATTACAATATAGGGATAATAAGCAACTTCCGTCATCAATGAACGGCCTGCATTCTCAATAGTTTCTTTGGAACAATGTACAAAAGGGTCATCACTACTCTTGTTGGTTTTCAGTGACTGCATAGCATTGCGACCTATCAAAATTAACTTATTTCATTAAGATGTCAAGTCACTTTCATCTGCCAAGTAAATACAGAGTATATTGTACATGATCGTGGACATTGCAGGCTTCAATTGTGAGCAACTTTGAGAAGGCCAATAGTATGTTGGCCTTCATATAGTGAGAGGATTCAAGTTCAGGAACAGGAATGCCTTGCACCAATTCGACAGGTGAGACCACATGTGGAGTATTGTGTGAATTTTGGTCTCCTTATCTGAGCAAGAATGTTCTTACTATAGAGGGAGTGCAATGAAGGTTTACAAGACAGATTTCTGGGATGGCAGGACTGAAATATGAGGAGATGTTGAATCAGTTAGGATTACAGTTACTGGAGTTCAAGATCTCATGGACACCTATAAAATTCCCTTCCAGGGTAGATGCAAGAAGGATTGCTGAGGGAGTCCAGAACCAGGGGATCACAGCCTTATGGATATGGGATAGGCCATTTAGGACTGAGACAGGAGAAATCTTTTCACCCAGTGAGTGTTGAGTCTATGGAATTCATTACCATAAAAAAATAAGTCGAGGCTAAAACAGTGTATGATTTCAAGGGGAAAGTACATGGAGCTAAAAAAAAAGTGGGGGAAAAAGGGAAAAGCTATTAAATTGGATGATCAGCCATGATCATAATGAATGGCCTACTCCTGGTCCTATTTTTCTAAGTTTCTAGGTTTCAGGAATCATCTAAATTATCACATTAATCAGAGTAGCTCTGAATAAATATAGAAACAACGATTTCAGTGAGCATAGTACCACCAGACCTATTTTGGACAAGTTATTTTGATATTCTAACAACTCCATCCTTCTATAGTATCATAATTAACAGTATGGTTTTCACCAAAGCATGCAGTTTCCTTTACAGTGAGTGCTTTACTGACAATTTTATAAAAAAAGCTGAATTAATCTAAAAAAAAACTTAGATTGTTAGCCTTAAAGGTCCTGCAGGATCTATCTTCACAAACCACACAAATGTCTTTCACAGCAACAATAAAGTTAAAATTGGAATTCTTTAAAAGAGTCTGTTTAATAGTTTGTTGCGTAGCATAATTGCCCAAGAAAATACACACAGCAAAGGGCATGCATGTTTTTTTGTGCACTCTCCAATATGAACATGCATGGAAATCAGACCCCAACACAGCACTGCAATCTTTCCTACCTGGACATCCCAAAAGATGCTGCTGAACTGTAATTTAAATCAAATAAAATATTAATATAGCAATGAACCTGAAACACACTATACAGGAATGTGCTCTCTAATTATTTAAGTAAACCTCACTGTTACAGTAAATATCTTATTCAAGAATATATCATTGTGTAGTTTTGT
The DNA here is from genome assembly GCF_037043375.1 of Chiloscyllium plagiosum. Classification (NCBI taxonomy): domain Eukaryota; kingdom Metazoa; phylum Chordata; class Chondrichthyes; order Orectolobiformes; family Hemiscylliidae; genus Chiloscyllium; species Chiloscyllium plagiosum. The sequence continues at coordinate 87,690,561 of NW_028270144.1, forward strand.
TTTCGCTTTCTATTCCTCGCTTACATATGATTTAGAATAACTTGTTCAATCAAACTAACAGTTACTAGCTGATGCTGTGGAACTCCTGGATATGTACAGACACAGCATTTGTTCTTGCTTTTGAAATCAATGAATTTTGTCAAATGAAATCATTCAAATGACCCAAGTAGTGGAGTACTGGACTATTGTGTGCAGTTCTGGGTCACCACATTATAGGAAGGATGTGTTTGCACTGTAGAGGGTGCAGACCAGAAGTACCAGGATACTGCCTGGGCTGGAGGAACTGAGCTACAAGGAAAGACCATAACATGTGGGAGCAGAAGCAGACCATTCAGCTCAATGAGTCCACTCCAACATTCAATTAAATCATCATGACTGATTTGATAATCTTCAACTCCACTTTCCTAGCTTTTCCCTATAACCCTATACTTCCTTATGGATTAAAAAAATGTGTCTCAGCCTTGAATGTACTTAACAATCCAGCCTGAACAGCACTCTGTGGTAAAGAATTCAACAGACTCATTAACCTCAGAAGAAATTTTTCATCTGTTTAAAATGAGTGATCCCTTACCTGATTATACCGTCTGATATTAGACTCTCCCACAAGGGGAACCAACCTTTCTGCATTTACCCTATCCTGTGTATTTCAGCAAAGGTGCCTCTCATTTCAATGAGTACAGGCCCAACAGATGCAACCTCTGCTCATACATAACTCTCTCCATACCTGGAATCAGAGCTTACTGAACTTTCTCTGGACTGCATACAGTACCAATATATCTTTCTTTAGCTAAAGGGGCCCAAACCTTTTTACAGTATCTCAACTGTGATCTGAATAGTGTCTTGTATAACTTGAATAAAATCTCCCTACTTTTATACTCCATTCCTTTTGAAATAAAGGCCAATATTCCATTTGCCTGCCCTATTACCCATTGAACTTGGATGCTCACTTTTTGTGATTCTTGCACAAGAACTCCTAAATCCCCTATTCTGCAGCTTTCTATAGTTTTCCTCCATTTAAATAACATTCAGCTCCTCTATCTTCATGCCAAAGTGCATAACCTCACATTTTCCCAGATTAAATTCCATCTGCCCAGTTTTTGTTCATCTGCTTTTCCTGTTTATATTCCTCCATAAACTTTGTGTCAGCCTCACAACTTCCCACTTATTTTTGTGTCAGCCACGAACTTGGCAATAGTACATTCACTTTTCTCATCCAAGTCATTATTATATATTGTAAGCAGTTGTGGCCCCAGTACTGATTCCTGTGGTACTCCACTAGTTTAAGGTTGCTATCCTGTAAATACCCTCCTTATTCTTCTACTCATTAGCCGATCCCCTATCCATGCTAATATATTATTTCCAACATTATGGGCTCATATCTTAACAAGTAACCTAATATGTATACCTTATCAAAAATCTTCTGTAAATCCAAATATATTACATCCACGGATTCCCCTTCAACTATCCTGCTAGTAACTTCCTCAAAGAATTCTAATGGATTTGTCAGGCATGATTTCCCCTTCATGAAGCTATGCAGGCTCTGTTTGAACATACTATGTATTTCAAAATGCTCTGCTATCACACTGTTTATTATAAATTCTAACATTTTCCTAATAACAGATATTAAACTAATGGCCTATAGTGAACTACTTTTGGTCTCCTTTCCTTTTTCAGTAAGAGTCTTATATTGGCAGTTTTCTATTCCTCTAGAACATTTTCTGTATCTGCGGATTCTTGGAAGATTACTACCAGTGCATCTACTATCTCTGTAGCTACTTCCTTTAACATCCTAGGATGCATACCATTAGGTCCAGGGGGTTTATCGGTTTTTGAATCCATTAATTTCCACAGCAATTTTTCTCTAGTGGTAGTTATTGCATTTACATCCGCTCTTCCTTTTGGCCTTAATTATTTAATAATCCTGAAGAGCTACTAGTGCCTTCTGTTGTGAACACTGATACAAAGTATTATTCAACTCCTGTTATTTGAGGATGGATATGTGGGATTGTTTTGCTTCAAGCAGCAAAGGTCACAAGGGGAGCTGCTAGAGGTATATAAACTCATGAGGGAGACAGATAGGGTGGATAGGAAGACGCTTTTTCCATTAGTAGAGGGGTCAATAACCAGATTTCATGTAACAGCTCGAAGGCGAACATGAAAGTGGAGGAGAAATTTGTCTGGAACTCACTGCCTGAAAAAACAGTAGTGAGTCGGAAACTCTTGGAGTACTTCAATATGATCGAGACATTCTCTTGCATTCCCATAGCTTCCATGGCTATGGGCCAAGAACTGGAAAATGCAATTAGTGTAGGCAGATGAATTGAACAACGTCCTTTTGCTCTAAAAGAACAGAGGATACCCTGACAGCCTCCTTGGACAAATATAACATGCCCAGCACTGCACAAAACCAGAGAAGCAGTTGCGAAAGTGCCAACCACTTTGAGCGTGGTGCACTGGAGCACATTGAGGTCACAGGCAAGCAGCAGAAAGAGCAGGATCCAGAGCTTCCCATCAACCCACGAAACACCACCTGTCCTGCCTGCAGCAGACTGTGCAGCTCAAGACCGGTCTAACTTGCCATTGTAGAACCCAACCTCCCAGAGTAGAAGCAAGTCATTACACTCCCAACCCTAAGGGACTGCCAAAGGAGAAAGGAAGCTGAAAATTGTTGAGAATGCAACAAAGAATTTACTTCTACATGGGAAAGCAGGAGTATCTAAGTATCAGAGTAAATAAGGACAAAACGTTACTGTTGGAACTAGTGCCAAAGCAAGTTATGACATCATCAGGTATAAATTGAGAAAATGGCTCGAGTGAAACTTGCCATTTAATGTGGCTGCATAGACAATTTCCTGGATGGAGTCCGAAGCGTACAGCATATCAAATAAATAGTAACTCCATTAATCTCTAGTACAGGCCTACAGCAGCATTAGGAAAAAATGAGACAGGAAAGACCAAATCCAAAGTTAGGTGCCAGATGTTGACTGAAGCAGATGAATGAATGAAAAATCACTTTAAAAGTTCCATTAACACAGAGCAGTATCAGTTACACCCCCTGTTCAGCTCGAATGTTGGCTACAAAATAACTACTTATATGGTGAACTGACAAACTGGTAAATTTGGCATATTCCATCAGTAAAAAAACAATGTTGAGTCATGGGTGAAAATTAATGTAAAGTAGTTACAATTGCTAATGCAGTAAGACATTTCTGTTTTTAATATACTTGAAATGTGAGATGGAATATATGCAAGGACATTCTGCTGAGAATGCATTGCTAGAAGTCACAAGACAGGTCAAATCTCAAAAATTAACTCTCAACAGCACTGTTATTGTTGCGAAAATGTAGTAATTCAATTTGATAGGGTTTTGGAACAAAGTATTTTAAACCTAATTTATAAATCCTTTATTGTGACCATTTATTATTTATCTCACAGCAATCACCCTACCCCAGACACCAATCTCAGTCCCCGGACAAGGCACATTTACAGATTTTGTTTTACAATTCTCTGCTCGATATGCCCAAATCATAACACTTAACACTTCAGTCCTCGGTTGACTGCAAGTGTTGCAGCGAAGCCCATGCAAGCTAGTGGAACAGCAGCTCATTTTCTGGGTAGGCACTCTACAGCCTTCAGAACTCAATGTTGTCATACACTGCAGTGTATAAACTTAGTCCTCAATTTTGATTACATTCACTCTCCCACCAGGATCTGGTTTACAAGAGTTTTTTCTCAGTAAGTCCAATCTATTTTCTACTATTCACACCAACCATCCGCATCTATTAAATGCCGATATCACTCCTTCACCACAATTAGCACTCTCTTTGTCTCTTCCTCTGAGCAGCCTCACAATCAGTTCCAAATGCTCCTTCTCCCCCTTTATCAAAACCGTAAAACGTATCATTTTCCATCCTCCTTCCAGTTCAAAAGAGTCATACCAGACTGAAAATATTACTGTTGTTTCTCTCTCCATAGATGCTATCAGACCCACCTGAGTTTTCACAGCATTTCTGATTTTATTTCCAATTTTCAGCATCTGCAATACTTTGTTTTTATATATTGTAGACACATGGTTATGGTGGATGCTGTATTTGCTACATCAGCTAGAACTTTCAGAGAGTCAACTGGGAATTCACAGGGCTAGTTACAGCAAATGTCAGGTTACAGAAGGGTCTGCTGTTTATTAAAAATCATATTCTACTGTTAAAAGAGAAAGCAATCACAAAAAAAGTATCACCCTCAAAGCCCGTCCATCATTGTCTTATCATTTTACATCTTTACCCAGAATTCATTAGAAGAGTAATAGTATCTAGACCAAGTTAAAAAAAAATGATCAGAGCAAAGTGACTGATGTTGTCCCTGACTGCTCCTGTTGTCATTCACAACCTAAAAGCAGCTCTGTAAACAAATACTCTGCTCTTCTCTAAAACTATAAGTATGGAAGTGATCTGCAGCAGGGCATATTTCTTCTGGGTTTTTGAAGCATCAAGTCAAAATTCACAAGCAGATGAACAGTAGCACAAATCTCTTCCAAAAGCACTAAAAGGGATTTTTTTTTTCTCAACCTCTGCTTATTTGACTAAAACCTTGCCAATATATTCAACCTTCTTGCAGCAGTTGAAATCGATTCTCTCAATATTGCAGTGTTGCGAGGACAAAAACTGACCGAACCCATCCTCCTAAGTAACACAAAAAAAAGAGTGAAACATACTGCGCAGAGAAGAAAAACTGGACTGTCACCCTGCATGGACTGCTATCGTAAGGTTCCATCAAGGAGGTTAGCACCAGGAGAAGTCTGACTTCGGAAGTGAGCAGGTGCAAAATACAATATGCTTGGACTTTTTTCATTAGAATACATTGGTTCAATCTATACATGAGGCGTACAAAGAATAACCTTTGGCCAAATGTCAAATAATTGTTGACTGTTACACAAAAGCAACCATTACTTGAGAATATACAATATCAAAATTGTTCAGTTTTACAAATATCAAACTTGAAAATCAAAGGCTCAATGCATTCTCTCAAATGTTACTTAAAAGTATTGGGTAAATTTTAAAACTCCTCTGGATGTAGGTTTGCTCACTGAGCTGGAAGGTTCATTTCCGGACATTTCGTCACCCGACTAGGTAACATCTTCAGTGGGCCTCAGGCGAAGCACTGTTGATAAGTCCTGATTTTTATTTATATGTTTGGGTTTCTTTGGGTTGATGATGTTATTTCCTGTTCTTTTTCTCAGGAGGTGGTAGATGGGGTCTAACTCGGTGTGTTTGTTGTGTATCAAGTAGGGTGACGAAACGTCTGAAAATGAACCTTCCAGCTCAGTGAGAAAACCTACATCCAGAACCTCAACCTGAGCTACAAATCTTCTTATAACTCATTTAAAACTCTTAACGCAGAGCTTCACATTAAAGGGCACAATTTTTGAATTTGCGCATGTAAGCCATGGTTCTTCCAGTTCCATTCCCAATATGTTATTTTTAATTTATGGCACATCACACAGGCACACTGAACGTAAACTCGGAACATGAGTTCCTTTCTGATAAATTCTAAAGGGAGTATTAATTCATAATATGCATAATGCAGATATACAAAACATACATCACAAATGTAATCATATAATTGCATATAGAATACATTTTTGTTTTTAAGAGTGCACAATTTGAGAGTCATATTTATTGCTTCTATGTAGGGCAATTTCTGACCTGTCTTGTCACCTCAAGCTCTGGCTCCATCCTGCTCTTATTCCTCACACTGCTATCGGATTACTGACCTTTATGTGTGTGTTTGCCTAGGGTCTCCCTCCTTCTACAACTGTTGGTTATTTATCACATTGCCTACTGCCTCAATGTGCCATTCCATTTACAACCCCTGCTTGACATTTCTGCTACTTTACTGATTATTTTGTTTCTTTCCCCACACGCTGCTCCAGGGCCTGCACTTTCTAAACCCTGGCTGCATTCTTTTGTCTTCTCTGCCTCATAGTATTTACCTGGCTCCGGGCTTGCCATTGCCATCTTCGCTATGTACCACCTTACAGTGCGGTTTCCTTGTTAACGTGCCTATTATTTTGGGAATGCCTCAGAGAGGTTTGATTCAATTTTAGGAGGCCTGGAGATATCAACCTCGGGAATCTGATCCAATGAAATATGTTACTGGGAGGTGAAGGCCCTTTCACAAACTTCTTCTCTCCACAATCTAGATTGCAAATTATAGCAGAATAAAATATTACATATCTTATATACAAGGATACACTAAATACATGGTTGAATTTCAGACCGTTAGTTACAAATCATCTGGTTACGTTTAATGTTTAAAGGGTGTCTTACACCATTGGATTTAACATCAAACTATCCACCCTTATATTCTCAAGCAAACAATGTGATTTTGTCTAATCTTTGGAGGCACCGTATATATAAAAAATATACATAGAGAGAGAGACTAGAGCTCCAGAAAGCGCATTGCAAAGCTTCAAAGTTTTAACATAAAAACAACAAAAGAAATTATGGAATATCAGCAAAATGATTAGGCTACAGGTACAGAGTAATAAGACAAAAAGAGACCAGTCAGTACAATGGACTTGTAATTTAACTAAATTGATAAAAGGATTTCTAAATCCATACATGAGACATAACTGGCAAGTCATACAATCGTATTGCAAATAACCATCGGTTCCATTAGTGATTTCTGTTCAACATCAGTGAAAACGAGTTCTGTTTGAGTATGATTTCCTATTATGAATATCATTGATCCACAGGATCCATATCAAAAACAAACACTTTTAAACCACTAAGTGAACATATAGGATCCCTGCTGGCAGGTTCTTTGCATTAATATAGAGATTAACATTTTCCCAAAAGTGCTACCAAACGCCAGTTGAAAAGTCTACTCTCACTAAAGCATGTATATATTATCAGACACTGTCCTGCAAAGAACTGAATACTCCAGGCTTTAAAATATGCTCTTATACAAAATCAATCAATTGCCCATCAAAGTTTATAGTCTAGTTTAAAACAGACCATGTCAGAAATTTCTAGGCCAGGGGCATTTAAAAAAAAATCAGCCTTCTCTTTTAAAAAAAAAACTAATTTGTGGGATTGCTGCCTGGGTAGGACATATTGCCTGTCCCTAGTTGCTCCTGAGAAGATGGTGGTGAGTCACCTTCTTGGACCACTGTAGTTCACCACTGCAGCATGAAAGAGGCAGGCAGGCTAGAATTTGGTGCAGAGTCATGTTCGGTCTATTTTTTTTATCCCATGTTGCCAAATTCTGTCACCTTATCCATCAGACACTCACAATTCATACCATTTAAATGGGCACCGTCTGAGCATCTTTAGACTCCCTCACCACAGGTAGGCCGAGGCCTTAATGGCATTAAAATGTTCTGATGCCATAAGGAACACCAAATTTTAGGCTCGTACTGGCCATGCAACTCAGGTACAGTATTGACTGCACAAGGAAAACCTGATAGGAGGCGGCTCCAAGCCTAAAGAAACCAAGAAAAGGATATTCAGTTGAAATTTCTCTTGTGGGCCTGAAAGAGAAGCTGAGCTTCTCTAGGCCCCACTATGAAACAAGAGGCTCTAAATTTCTTCCCTCTCTTAGAAATAGGCCGTGTTGTCAACAGAGAATCCGTTTGCCGTACCTAGCCTGTACCACGTGAATCTAGATTGCTGAAACAATAAAAGATGTTCTAAAGTCACTGGACCTGAAACATTAACTCTCCTTTCTCTCCACAGATGCTGCCAGACCTTTTCATTTTATATGCTACAGTTTTTTATATTGGGTTGCATGGTGGCTCAGTGGTTAACGCTGTTGCCTCACAGTGCTAAGGACCTTGATTTGATTTCAACCTCAAGGAACTGTCTGTGTGGAGTCTGCACCTTCTCCCCATGTCTATGTGGGTTTCCTCTGGGTGCTCCAGTTTCCTCCCATAGTCCAAGGATGTGCAGGTTAGGTGGATTGGCCATGCTAAATTGCTCTGTAGTGTCCAGGGTTGCACTTTGGTGAGTTAGTCATGGGAAATGCAGGGTCACAGTGATAGGATGGGGGGGCTGGAATGCTCTTCAGAGGGTCAATGGGCTTAACTTCAGCTATCTGCATCATAGAAATTCTAGGATTCTATGACCTGCTGAGTTTCTCCAGATTTCCAGCAACCACAGTTCTTGCAGGTTTTGCTTTTTTTAAAATAAAAGGTATTCAAACCAAGTTATATAGATTTTAAAATAAAGATAGAGCTATTAAAAAATATGCTGCACTACCTTTCAATGAGCACTTACCCCTGGGTCAAACATGTATTCCTGAGTGAAAATACACCAATATTACTTTCTAACAAAGTGCTTATAAACTACTGAGCTGAAATAAAATCCATTGAAGGGGGAGGTACAAGTGCCAGGCTTCACCAACACTGAGATTCTTCTGCTGATACTGCCAGTTAGCGAGGTCAGAGAAGGTCCCTTCATTTCTCTGACGACCAAGAACATGGAAATTCTTAGCCTAGGAATTCGCCATTTCTGGTCCAGGTCACTTTTATGAGACTGGCCTTACATGTGGAACAATAATTTGGTGCTGATCAAAACCCAAGCTTCTCACTCACAACTCACCCACCAGAGTTACAGCAGAAGTGAAGGTTCCATCCTCAACCTGATGCTTTTGGAGAAACTGTTTTATGAGCTCTTCAACCCTTAAAGCTCATCCCAAGCAAGGAGAAAATTCCATTTAACAGAACTGCACATTTGCAAAGCAACAAGTCTCACGCCACCTTACAGCCTGAGGGTTTGCAGACTGTTAATATGACAATCTGATAATATCTGCTTCAATGAAGCCAAAGCTGAATTTAAACCAGCCCTGTTTAAAGTTGCTGTAAATAACTGGAGTTATTTAGCAAGTGTTTTACCTCGACTTTCAGCAGCTTTCCTCAGCATAAACGACACAGATGGCTTCAGATTTTCAGCTAGCAATCTTCTCTCCAATCCGGGGAAAAGAGACCTATTGGAAAAATCAAAGCTTAGATTCTCATATGCCCTTGTAAACAACATGCTCCAAAATCAACGTTCTGTTTCACAGTCAAAGGGACCATTGCACCTCACTGAGGCACCATACTGTTTCATCATTCAATTGTAGGAATAACTTTTGAATAACTGATAAGAATCCATTGTGGGATCCAACAGCAACCAACAGTCACTTCTGCTTTCAGAAAATAACATAACTGAAAACAGTTATGCTACCATTTGCAAGAAGGTTGCTCTTCAGTATTCAAAGAAGTTAAATTCTTGTAGCAGTACAAATAATTGCAATGAAAAAAGGAACAGTGAAAAGGGGACAGATAGACTATTGATATGGGCAGGAGTTGCCATAAAAATTACATTTAAAGGTTTAGATCCTATTAAAATTCAACAGCATATTCAAACGATGTTTGCTTAATTTGACGCACCAATGGAATTTTCACTCCCATTGTTATTGTAGGGCTTGAGTGTTCTGTTTGATGAGTGAGTTGTTTAGGGGGCTGGATGGGTTAATAGAGGTGAAGAGTTAAAGGGTAAGGATAACGAGAGCCTTTGGGCTGATCTGAAAAATTGGGCTGATGACCGTGTGACCGTAGGCAGGTCTTTTACTTGGTCGCTTTGGCATTGGCTCACCTCTGTCTCTACATGGGTGACTCCAGGTCACTCCATCTGCCAACGATCCCTCTGCTCTCCAACAACACTAATCCTTCTTCTGCTTAGACTACTATTACCATGTTTTTTTCATTATCACACATTTACATTAAGTTCTACGGCCTTCTTTCTTTGCTGGTTTCTCATGGATTACTGATTTTTTTTGCCTCGACGCATAATAATTTGGTATTTTGACACAATTCCCTCAAGCCTATATCTAAACTTAATGATACGTTGTAAACTCAAGTGGCCCCAAAACAAAATCTTGTGGTCGTTACCAACTATAAATGGTACCTAATTCCATATCGTTTAACATCCTCGAATAAAACCTTGCATCTGAGGAAGTATTAAATCAACATAAACTATATCCATCTATTATTCCGTTATGTATGTTACTCTCCTGAAGGATCTTTTGAGATAAATCCTGGACACTTTCAACCATTTTCTTTTCACCTAGGTATGTAATGACCTCAATGTTCTCCAAAGACATATGCTGAGAGGCTGAAATTATTCAGATTATATAAGTCATCTTGGTTGCCTAAGAGATACAAGCCACATTGGCCAGCCCTCAAGATCATTACAAATTCAACAGAAATCTGTTGTAATTACTTAGGCTTAGACAATTTACTACCTTGAGATTCCAGGATGCATGTCATCTATCCCTATTGTCTCAACTCCCTTTAGTCTAATTAGTATGGCCAAATCAAAGTTATTCATTGTTGGATTGCAATTAATTGTCAGTTATTTCAGACTTACCTCTTTTCCTCTGTAATACAGTTCTTAGAATCAAAGAGTCATTTCAGCACAGAAGCAGGTCCCTCAGACCATCACTTCCATACTAGCTCTCTGTAATCTCTTCAATCCCATTATCACATTCTATTCCCACAGCCTTGGACATTTATTTCCCTCCACTTTCAATCCAATTTCCTTTTGAAATTAGAGATCTACTTCACTTCCAACACCTGCATAGAGAGCAAGGTCCAACTCATTATCACAGATATAAAGTTATGTGGAAGTTAAACAGCCTTTAAAGAATCTTTTATAAGTACTTTATTTTTAAAAATCTGTTCATGGATTGTGGGCTTCCCTTGCCTTGAGAAGGCCAGGGTGATCACCTCCTTGAAATGCAGCAGTCTGTGTGGGGTAGGTGCACCCACAGTATTATTAGGAAGGGAGTTTCCAAGTTTTGGTCATAATACAGCACGAAGTCTGGATGGAGTGTAGCTAGAAAAGGAATTTTCTATATAGTTTTCTATACAGTATTCCTATATAGTTTGGAATGGACTTGTGGAGTGAGGCATGAGCATGGAAGATATTGTTAATATTTTGTCACACACTTTCATATGATCCGTATAGATAACATTCACAGTATTTACTTAATCAAATTTCTTGAATACTTCATGAAAAAAATTCAAGTTCAATTTCATGAGATGTGAGTATTGTGGATTGCCCTTGAGAGTAGTTAAAAGTCAACCATATTGCAGTGGATCTGAAGTCACATGTAGGCTAGACTAGTAGGATCAGCAGATGGGTTTTCTCCCGACAGCTAACAACAGTTTTGTAGTCAACTCTTAATCACAGATTTTTATTGAATTCAAGTTCCACCATCTGCCATGATGGGACTTGAACTCAGGCCCTAGAACATTTCCTCAGTCTCTAGATTAATAGTCTAGGACCTCACCACTAGGCCATCATTTCACTTTAAGAATATGAGTGAACCATTTGGGTTTTTAAGACAATCAATGATAATTTCAGGGTCACTATTACTTATGTCAGACATTACTGATACTAACTTTCAATTCCAACTTTTTGTTCATTAATTAACTGAACTTAAAATCCACAAGCTGTCATGGTAGATTTTAAACCCATGCCCACACAGCATTACTTTAGATCTCAATTTCTCATCCAGTGACATTACCACCACCTCATCTGTCTTCTATAAATGCTGACCGTTCTTAATTCAGACCTCACCAAGTACCCGATATTGCCCCAAACCCCTTTTACTAATGTTTGCAATATCTTCCTCATCTATGGCATTAAACTGGGCAGTGTGCAATTACTGGGAATGTCTTCATATACTTCGTATTTGCCCCTTTTCATGGGACTGGTATCTCCACTCTCTATCAAGTTTGAGTCATATGTAGATAGGATGGTTAAGAAAGTGTTTTGCATGTTTTCATTCATTACTCAGACCTTTGAGTATAGGAGTTGGGAGAGAACGTTAGGGAGGCCTCTTCTGGAGTGCTGCATCGAGTACTGAACGCCCGGCTATAGGAAGGATATTATTAAAATGCTTTGTCATTATAACAGGAGTGCCACAAGGATCGGTGCTGGGTCCTCTACTTTTTGTCATTTACATAAATGATTTGGTTGTGTGCATAAGAGGTACAGTTAGTAAGTTTGTAGATGACACCAAAATTGGAGGTGTAGTGGACAGCGAAGAAGGTTACCTCAGAGGATAATAGGATCTTGATCAGACTGGCCAATGGGCTGAGAAGTGGCAGATGGAATTTAATTTGGATAAATGACAGGTGCTGCATTTTGGGAAAACAAATTTTAGCAGGACTTATCCACTTAATGGTAAGGTCCTAGGGAGCATTGCTGAACAAAGAGACCTTGGAGTGCAGGTTCATAGTTCCTTGAAAGTGGAGTCGTAGATAGGTAGGATAGTGAAGGCGACATTTTGTATGTTTTCCTGGATTGGTCAGTGTATTGAGTACATGAGTTGGAAGGTCATGTTGTAGCTGTACATTGGTTAGGCCACTTTTGGAATATTGCGTGCGATTCTGATCTCCTTCCCATCGGAAGGATGTTGTGAAAATTGAAAGGGTGCAGAAAAGATTTACAAGGATGTTGCCAGAGTTGGTCAATTTGAGCTATAGGGAGAGGCTGAACAGGCTGGGGCTGTTTTCTCTGGAGCATCGGAGGCTGAGGGGTGACCTTATAGAGGTTTATAAAATGATGAGGGGCATGGATATGATAAATAGACAAAGTATTTTCCCTGGGGTCGGGGGAAGTCCAGAACTACAGGGAATAGGTTCAAGGTGAGAGACCTAAAGGGCAACCTTTTACGCAGAGGGTAGTATGTGTATGGAATGAGCTGCCAGAGTGTGTGGTGGAGTCTGGTACAATTGCAACATTTAAAAGGCATCTGGATGGGTATATGAATAGGAAGGGTTTGGAGGGTGCTGGCAGGTGGGGCGAGATTGGGTTCGGACATCTGGTCGACATGGATGAGTTGGACCAAAGGGTCTGTTTCCGTGCTGTATGTCTCTAGGACTACGTAGCATCTTGCAGAAACGTACCTGGGATGATCATCTGTGGTAATGTAAACAGCATCCTTATCTGCTACAGATGAATCAAAAGATATGAAATTCCCATTCTGTAGTGGAAGGAGCTCAAGTCCAATCAATTCTCCAAAGTTGTGGTCAGTTAGCACATACTCCAGAAGCTGGAGCTTTTCCTCCGCACTGCCTCGGTGTCTGAATTTCCGAATCACCTGCCGTACCAGAGTAGGACTGACTCTCTTTAGGTTCTTCGCGTCTGAACTATAGGCCTGGACAGCATTAAAGACGTTTTCAGGCACTCGGGCTATCTGTATACCTGCTTTATTAAGGAAGTTGAGAACAGTTTCTGCACACTCCTTGCTGTTGTCTATTTCACAGAAATAAACCAAGTCAACTTTCACCCAGCGATTGCTCATTGAATAGATGACAGGATGTTCAATCAGTTCCTTAAAGAGAGGCTCTAAAATTGGCTTCCAGTGCACTCGGATCTTGCCGACATCAGGCCATACTTTGTGAATGGCCTCAGGTGTTAATGGAGAAGTGTGGTCTTTTTCAGCTTGCATTCGCTTGACAGCTTCTAGAACAAGGGTAGCATAGGTTTTGGGAACCACGTTATTAATGAGGAGCTCATTCCATAGCGCAGCTGGGTCTCTCCACTGGTCCACTTCCCGCCACTTAATACTCCTTCTGTTATCTGTTAATCCAAAGAAGCCGCTGATGTGTACTGGCAGGCCAGTCTTGCTTTCTTCACTGGGAGGTAAAGGAAGAAAGCAGAATGCTCGCCCTATGAACTGAGGTACAGCTCCTTTCACATCCTCATTGCCAAGCAGAGGCATAGCAATGGCAATATTAGGAATGTACTTCAAATCTTCAGCCAAACAGTCCAATTCATTGCACATCCCTCTGCCTCCTACACTGTTGCAAACAAGCCAAGACATTTCATCTACATTCTTTGAAGCTACATCTTCAGTCACAATGTTCACATGGTATGTCACACATGTTATATTGTTGCTTGGAATATTATTGCAGTAGCGATCTGCAGCAGTCCTTAGGATTTTTAAGGAGTTTGACCTCTCATGTTTCAGCTCTTTCCCTTCAGAGGCAGTCACTCGGAAGAGGATTTGCTCTGTGCCATTGGATTCCCTGATAGATAAAGTAACACTCTGCACATTTTTCAGGAAAAGTAGAAGAGAACTTGCATCTGCTTTGAATGACTCAAACAACTCAAGAACTTTATCTTTATTATACACATTGTTGCTGATGTAGGATGGTTTCTTACGGAGAGGGAATCTGAATATGGTACCTGGAAAAAAACCATCTTTAAAGGTTTCTTTGGTGCTATCAAAGATTCCAACATATGGTGCAAACTGGTCTGGGTGCCCATTAATCTCCTCGCGATCACTTGCTAAATTCCAACTCTGCCCGCTTTCATGGGATCCAAAGAGCAATTGATGTGGATCCAATATGCCAATTTGCGCTCCACTAAATATGCAAGGTGCATCTGTGGACAAGAAATAATACTATTTAATATATCATGGGAAATCTAAACACAACAGTAGATTAAGTATTGCAACAATCGCTGACACGGATATACAAAATTAAAATATTACAGAAGCCGGAAATCCAAAATAAATTGAAAACCTAAAATCTGAGATAAAAATAAAATTTAACTTCAAATGACTGACTCTCTTGACCAATGCTGCCTGATCTATTTTTGGAATGTTCTGTTTATATTACAGGACTTTGAATTTCTCCAAACGGGACTCCCAGTTTTTCCGAACACCAGCACAATGTCAACCCCCATGTGCAATGAAGAATATTACTGAGCAACATGGGACTCCCTGTTACTACCATGGAGAGCTGAGCAAATAATTTTACATTAGTGAGGTACACCATGCTCTCATTCTGCCTCCCACAGACTCAGCCTAGCAACAAAATCCCTCTGTGTTGTTTGTTCAGGCATTGTGTTAAAATAGCACAGCAGGCTCCGATCACGCCAGCAGAACATAAGCAGCAGATTTAAAAAGAGATGCATCGGCTTGAATCAGATAGATGAAATTTAAAAATTGGGAGGAAAGACATGGATACGCTTTCCCTGCAATTTTGCTGCCTACCCCTCCCCCCTCAGATCTTTTTTCCCCAAAGGCCTCCCCCTTTGCAGCATTTCATCACAACATTCCCCTAGTTTCCTGGCAACCTCAGTCATTCCACACATAAACATGTGCCTTTAGAGTCACCACCAAAAATAACACTGTGTGACTACTGCTACCAGATTTTGTGAAACATCAATGTCATGGTCCTGTACAGGAAAGTTGAATTATGACGGTTTTACGACAAATCAACCAGGTCTTCTCAGCATCATGCTTGCACCAATACTTTTGGTCCATTTTACATCATGATGCTGCATCTGGGTGCTACCTGGAGGCCAATGTCTTGAGATGAATTTGGATGTGAAGTAGATAAAACTGGCCTCTTGGGACTGAGGAGACCCTTGCCCCATGACCACAGAACCCTCGGTCTGTTTCACGGAGCCCAAACTTAATTTTTGGCTCCAGGTTGCTTTCCTTTTTAATAACAGAATGAATTTTTGCAAGACATCTTTTGATGTAACAATAGAAATGAACTCCAAACAACTGATACCATCGAGAATCTCGAGAATCATTTAAGGCAACAACTTATATTTATATAGCGCCTTTAACATAATGAAACAGCCCAAAGTGCTTCAGAGGAGCATTATCAAGCAGTGCATGACACAAAGACATGTAAGGCGATATTATTGGACAAGATGATAAAAAACTTGGCCAAAAAAAGCAAGGTTTTAGGGAGTGTCTGAGCAGAGGTAGAGAGGTTTAGGAACAGAATTCCAAAATTTAAGGCCGTGTACTCATTACTTTGGTGATGTTCAAAACGTCAGCATTAGAAGAAGATTAGTATGACAAAGAGTTATTGAGCTGGAAAGGACTAGCATGAGAAGGGTGGGCAAGGCCATGAAGGCACTGGGGATTTATAAATAAAGATGTGAATTTAAAACGAAGATGTGAATTTAAAACAAAGATGTTCCTTGACTGGATGAATCAGCCACCCCAGAACATGCTCAGAAAGAGCGAGGGCAGAGATTGAGAGCACCTCAGGATAGAAGCAGCCTCTCAGCACTTTTTAAACTTTTGAAAATAAAAATAGTCACAGCTGTTAATCCATCATTGTGAAAGTGGTCTGTGCCTGCAGCTGTAGCCATTTATTTGCACCATCAGGGGACAGAAAATGACTTTCAATTATTCTCAAGACATGGAAAATTGCAGTGGACATGAGAGTCAAGCCTTAACAGGCCCTCTAATTGCTTCAGTTTGGTTACCTGCAGTTTGCAGATGGGTCGTCTCCAAACGAGTCTCCTTAAAAACACCGCAGAGGCAGGAAGATGCAGATACACTGACCTGCTGCTCTCTCGTGATGATTTTTACCCAGTCACTCTAGTTCTTCCTCTGCAGCCATTCGAAATCCAGTCCCATTTGCTGCTCTCCTGTTGGCTGCTATATTTTAATGACTGGAGCATTACACCATTACTCTGTTGAGGTGTTTAACGTGGCTCGCGTCTTTCCTGCCCAAGAATCTAGATGCTGTAAATAAGCACCTCCCGAGATCTACAAGCTTCTTTTTGAATCAAAGAATGAGATTGAATAGATGGAGGCCATTCAGTTCATTGTGTATATGCCATCTCTTTGAATGAGCTTTGTGAATAGTACCACTTTCCTGCTCTTTCACCACAGCCCTGTAAATTTCTGTTTCCACGTTTATCCAACTATCTATTGAAATAAATTATTGAGTCTGCCTTCTCCACACCTGTTTATCTTACTATGTAGTTTGTTTTCTTTCTGGTGGGGAGGAACAGACTGGTGGATGCCTGAAAATTGTAGTTCCAAGTACAAAGAGACCATCATAAAATAAATGCTTTACTTTAACACACTGCAGGTTATCAAAAACAAACTAGATACAACGTACAACAAAATAGGGGAGAATCCTGCACCAATTCTAAATTAATCTTGCACCAAGGAGCTGTAAACTAAACAAAAGTTCTATTCAAAACACTGCAAAACACAGACAATTCACCTACCTGTGACGTGATAAACAGAATTGAAACCAATTCCAAATCGCCCAACTTTCAGGGGGTCATCTCTTTTCCTACTTCTCGCTATTTCCTGAATTCCATGCCAGTCCTCAGGATTGAACACAGCATTGTTGTAAGAATACAAGGCTGGACCTGAAGAAATAATCAAAAGTTTTTATTTAATTAAAATCTATCCAGGCACTCCAGTGTCATCAAGGTGGAAAACTGTGCATACTCGTTGAAACTTACATCACAAAAGTATATTCCTGCTTGCACCTTATGAATTCAATACATTTGCAGCCAATACTGCTTTGGCAATGGATCGCACTAGCTTAAGGTTTCCTTGTTTCAAGGATTAACTGATCATCCATCTTGGGTACATTTGTGGGCAGTGACGAAGGAATGATGCTTGCTGCTTGGGCTCAAAGGAAACAGCCTACTGTGGGCTCTGCAATGTGGATATCACCTTTCCCATTGTTAATCATGTTCTGGTGACAGCTGTGGGGGATCCCTGGTAACCAGCATTGGAGAGACAAAGCAAGGCAAGTAGCCAAACACTCAGTGTTCAACACCATCCAAGACTAAGCAGCCCACTTGATTGGCACCACGTCCACAAACATTCAGATGTGTTAACAGGGAACACAGCATTACAGTTTGAATGAGTGGGGAAGGGAATCATTTGTGCTTATAATCAGCCATCTGATAGCAAACAAAGTAACAATTTCAATGATTCAGACCTTAATCCTTCTGCAGTGGCTACTGATAAATCTAACCACATTGATTAAGATGTAAAATAATATTAAAAGGGATTGCACTCTATAATGCCCACTATTCTCCCACTGACCTTATCGACAGGATCTGCTGCAAGATGTCACAGTTGCATTTTGAATCCATTGTTGTTGTTCAGGAGATGTCTTACCTTGATATTCCTTCAGCAACTCTGACCAGAGTGAAGTTGCTCCATATTCTGTCTCATCGTATAAAAACTTCACCTCAGTAGCTCCAGCATCTTCAGCATTTTGTATCAGCTCCTAAAAACAAAGAATTAAATGAGAATATACTTGTTATTTCTGTGGGTTTCCCAGCTGCTGCACACCTCCATAATAACTCTGGGATCCTCAGAAGAATACTGGACTTCAACCTTATCAGTCATTTTGTTGCTGCTAATGGTACTCATTATGCCAATGTCAGCATTGTAAAGCAAAGAAAACCAATTTGCATAAAGAAGACAGGGGCAAAAGAAGGGAAGGAAGAGGGAGAAAGGCGACGGCAGAAGGCAAAAGAGCCTGCAAGCATGCAGAAAAATAATTAATTGTGGAAGCCAGAAAATGACAGAAATATATAAAGGCATTGCAAGAGAGTGAGAAAATGTTGGAAACACTACTGTGTAACCCAGTTTCCAACCAAAACAATGCCATACTTTTTCAGATGGCAATATGCTATGCATTTATTGCAGCTTCTGTATTTATTCCACGGCGCACAGTTGGGTATGTAACTTTTCATTGAACTCAAGTCTGTTTACAGTCCAAATGTCATCAACAAGTCCCTTCTGAAATTGACTGTGAAATTGATAAACTAGGTCAAGTGCACAAACATGAGAACTTGCGCTTCGAGCTCACATTGAAGTACGTTTTATGAATCACAACAGAACGGAGATGTTGACACCAGTCATGCTGCATTGATTCTTCGTTACCATTTCATGCAGGGGGATGGGCTTAGATTAGTACACAGTTCTGTGCAACAGTGAGGGCTGAAGGGCCTGTTCTGCACTGTATTGTTCTACGTTCTATGTCTCACTGAGTACAGTGTCCACAGGCTTCTGCAATGTTACACAAACAGAATACCAAATATCCATTTTTACTCACAGTTTGATTAAATATACAGTGCTAGCCAAAAGCTGTATGACCTTATGACACAGTAGTTGAGAGTGTGGTGCTGGAAAAGCACAGCAGGTCAGGCAGCATCCAAGGAACAGGAGAATCGACATTTCAAGCATAAGCCCTTCATCAGGAATTGTGTCCGAAACTTTGATTCTTCTGCTCCTCGGATGCTGCCGGTTCTGCTGTGCTTTTCCAACACCACACTCTCGACTCTGATCTCCAACATCTGCAGTCCCTACTTTCTCCTTATGGTACAGTACTCTGCAATATATCGAAACATCTCCACTTGTCGGTCGAATGGCATACGTTTAATTTCTTTCAATTGCTGAGTCTCTCACAAAGAGAAATGTGCAATTTTTTTGGCATCTCTGGTTTGAATACTTTATCTCTCTATTTACCAACATTCAACCAACTGGGGTGCCAGAGACATAAAACCACAAAGGACCCAACACTGTCATTTCAATAGGACCAAACAAGTAATAAAGATGCTCACCTTAAGAATCTGTCCTCCCTCTGGATACCTCCTCAGAATATCCTTAAGAAAGTCTACAAGTGGTGGTGTTGTTTGTCCAAATTTGCCTGTAAAAGCAAACATAGCTTTCAGTTCCTAATTCAAGAAGTTGGTTTCATTAGTGTTTGTTCCTATCACAATTTTAAACTATGAACATTGATTTTGAAAGAAGGCTACAACTGTAATATGAAGATTTACAATTAGCCTTGTAGTGACAAGAGGGGAATTTCAATTCTCCCTGTCCATCAGGAAAGGCACAGAAAATCAATGAAAATAGACCAATTCCACAAGTACCAAGGGAAAGAAAGAACCCCATATGGAACCTTTTATTATAACCATACAAGCATTTCAGGATACCAGTGAGATTTGCTGATTTCTTGTCACTGCATTGGGATCCTCCCACTGCACCCAAGATCAATTTCAAACTATTGCAGATCAGTAATATTAAATTTACCAAGGTTAATCTGTTTCCTTTCCGATGTCCTAGTGTTAAAAGATGTTCGTATAGTTAGTCTTATTTATACTAATGAGCATTAGACATTGTAAATCAATTGATTACCTCCTCCCTCAAGTCCTCTTCCTTGTAAAGTCAAGTTAATCTCATGGGTTCCAGTTTGCAACAAATTCTCAATCTGTGCTGAGTCGTACAACTAACAGAGAGAACAGGATAAACAGTATGTGATTCAATTTTGAATTAATGCATTAGAATTAAGAGGCAAATTAAATGCTTTTGTGAACTTGATAATGACTATTCCATCAAATGTGCTGGCAGGTACAATTGTAGTAATAGCTTACATTCATATATAGAAACAAAAATAGGAAGTGCTTTATAAATAAGATATTTGATCACTCAAGACTATATTTCCCCTCAAAGAAAATCAGCTTTAATACTATTTATTCAATTACTAATTCCACAATTTCAACTATAATAACACTTGCTTGGCAATGTTTCAAAGTAAGCAGCATTCCATTAAAAAAATGAGTAGTGCAAACAAACTTCCACAGAAGATTGAACCTAAATCAAAAAAGGACAGATCATGGGTACTTTCTGGATTGTATAGTGATTGTCCAAAGAAACTCAGGGGTTCAGGTGTATAGGTCTTTAAAATATCATGAATAGGTGCAGAAAATAATCAAGAAAGCTAATGGAATGCTAGCTTTTATGTCCAGGGAACTGGAGTATAAGAACGCAGAAGTTACACTGCAGTTAGACAAAACCGTGGTTGGCCACCTCTTGAAGTATTGTGAGCAGATCTGTGCATCACACCTTAGGAAGGATGTAATGTCTTTGGAGGGAGTACAACGTTGGTTAACAAGAATGATAACTGGCATTCAGGAGTCATGTTATGAAGAAAGATTACACAAATTAGGCCTGTTTTCTCTAGAATTTAGAAAGTCAAGTAGTGATCTGATGAAAGTCTCCCAGATATCAACAGGAAAAGACAGTAGATAAAAAATAAATTATTTCCATTGGTTGGGGTTTCTAGAACGAGGAGGCATAATCTGAGAATTAGGGTTAGACCGTTCAGGAGAGATGCGAAGATGCACTTTTACACAGAAAAAGGAGGTTAGAGTTTTGGAACTCTTAGGGCACAGATCAGCCATGATCCCATTGAATGGCAGAACAAGCTCAAGGGGCTGAAACGTCTACTCCTGTTCCTTAGCTCTGACAATGATTTCAGTTTGTAAATACTGGTGGGGAACAGAGAGAAACAAATGTATATCTACTAAAAAGCTAAGAACCAACCTGTAAGCAAGATGGGAATCAAAATCCTTACTGAAATTGCCCAAAGGTTAGGATTTAAACTAATGCACAGTCTGGCTGTTGAGTCTGTTCAAGAATGTTACAGACACATTAAATTTGGACACTATTGTGCGCATCTGAAGAAATAATTGCCCGGCTCGTATAGAATAATTGACATGTCCAAATGCAAATTCTTTGCGCAGTCACTATTACCATGGATAAGAGAAATTAGGCAAACGGTATGATCCAAGGTGATGTTAATATTGGACAAATCAAACCCCAGAGTGAAACTTGGCTTGATTGATCAAAGTTTTGTGTTTTCTCAAACTGTAGAGGTGAGTCACTGAGCATGTTCACGCAAATCGGCATACTTCTTCTCAAAGAATAAAAATATGAGCTATATTATACTATAAAGGGTTGAAAACATTTCATTACAAACACTAGAAAAAGAATCAAATTCACACTATTCCTTTTATCTCAGCAATACCATTAGAAACACAGAACACTATCTCCACACCAAGCCTTCTTACTTGGGCTGGCACTGTCTTAGCTGAGTTCCTGCTGATGAATCTCGTACATTCACTAAACGCTTTTTCCTTCAGCTGGCACTTCTCTGTGAGACACTTAAAACAAACTGCACCACTGCTTTAACTACAGAGCAAATGCATGAGTTCCTTAAACTCAGCTTTAGTCAATATTTGTTAATGCTGGAGGAATTAATTGACACAGGCTATTATCATACTGTTTTTGACCACCTGAAAGATATAACAGCCTAATCTGGGTAATTTCTGATAATATTTGAATATAAATGGACATTTGAACTATTGTGTGCATTCTGGAATGGTTCAAGCAGAGTAAATGATTACACTGATTCACAGTTGTGTATACTGTTTTGGAGGCTGAGATTAAGCTAGAAGACGAGCGTCAATGTGAAGATGACCTTTACTCAACATGTGATCATACTATCGCTCATCTGGGAGTATTGATGCAGACATGACCATAAGATGTAGAAGCTGAAATAGGCTAGTCATGCCATCAAGTCATATCAGTTTTTACTGTGGAGAAAGAAACCGAGTCTACAGAATGCAGAAAAATAAACTTTGATGTTTCATAAACAGATCATATTACACAAGAGAGGTCTTAAAGAATATAAAGATGGGTAAATCTCTAGGATCAGATCTAACATATCCCAGAACATTGTGGGAAGTAAGGAAGAAAATTACAAGACCCCTTGCAGAAATATCTGGATTATTTATAAGTATAGATGAGATGCCTGGTGACTGGAGGTTGGCTGATGTTGCACCTTTGTTTGAGAAAGGTTGGAAGGAGAAACTAGGGAACTATTGATCTGAAAGTCAAGATTTAGTTGTGGGTAAATTGTGGGAGGTGATTATAGAAGATAGGATTGATGGGTATTTAGAAAGGCAAAAATTGATTAGGGATAGTCAACATGATTTTGTGTGAGGAAAATTGTGTCTGAGTTTTTTGAGGAAGTTACCAAAAACATTGATGATGGCAGGGCAGTAAACATTGTTTATTTAGATTTTAGTAAAGCCTTCTGACATGGTAGACTAATTAGTAAAGTTAGATCGCATGGGATTCAGGGGGAGCTTGCTAGTGGACACATAATAGACTTAACGGCAGGAGAAAGAGAGTAATAGTGGAAGGTTGCTTTTCCGACTGAAGGCCTGTAACCAGCGGTGTTCCACAGGGATCAGTTTTGGATCCTCTTTTGTTGGTCATTTGTATAAATGATTTGGATGACAATATAGAAAGCATGGTTAGTGGGTTTGCAGATGACACCAAAATTGCTGACATTTTAGACAGTGAATAAGGTTTTCTAAGGTTCCAAAGGGATCTTGATCAAATGGGTCAATGGGTTGAAAAATGGCAGCTGGAGTTGAATCTGGATAAATGTGAGGTATTGCATTTTGGTACAACAAACAGTGTTGGGCTTTTACAATTAATGGTAGAGCCTTTGATAGTGTTGTAGAACAGAGGGACTTGGGGTGCAGGTACATAATTCTTTGAAGTTTGCATCATATATAGACAGAGTGGTTAAAAAGGTTTGCCTTCATTGCTCAGCCCTTTGAGTATAGGAGGTGGGACATAATCTTGAGGTTTTACAAAACATTGGTGAGGCCTCTTCTATAATACTGTGTCCAGTTCTGATCACCCAGTTATAGGACATTATTAAGCTGGGGGGCAATCAGAAGAGATTTACCAGACATTGCCGGGTATGGAATGTTTGAGTTATAAAGAAAGGCTGTATTTGCTGGGACCTTTTTCTTTGGAACATAGTAGATTGAGAGGCGACCTTATAGAAGTTTATAAAATAATAAGGGGAATAGATAGAGTTCATTGTAGTTGTCTTTTCCCTAGGTTGGCAGATTTCAAGACTAGGGGGCATATTTTTAAAAGTTGAGAGGAGAGTGGTTTAAAAAAAATACATAAAAGAGGCAAATTGTTTTTACACAAAGTGGTTCGCATGTGGAATGAACTTTCTGAGAAAATGGGGGATGTGGGTACAATTACAGCGTTTAAAAGACATTTAGATAGATACATGAACAGGGAAGATTTGGAGCAGGAGCAGGTGGGTTGAATTATGTTCGGCATGGACTGGTTGGACCGAAGAGTTTGTTTCCGTGTTATATGACTCTATGACTACTCCACCATTCAATAAGTGTATGACAAATCTGATAACCCTTAACTCCCACATTCCTGCCTATTCTCTTACTGCTTAAAATCTCTCTACTTCAGCTTTAAATAAACTAAATTTATTTAGGGCAGCACGGTGGCACAGTGGTTAGCACTGTTGCCTCACAGCACCAGAGACCCGGGTTCAATTCCCGTCTCAGGCGACTGACTGCGTGGAGTTTGCACGTTCTCCCCATGTCTGCGTGGGTTTCCTCCGGGTGCTCCAGTTTCCTCCCACAGTCCAAAAATGTGCAGGTTAGGTGAATTGGCTATGCTAAATTGCCCGTAGCAGTAGGTGAAGGGGTGAAATATAGGGGAATGGGTCTGGGTGGGTTGCGCTTCGGCGGGTCGGTGTGGGCTTGTTGGGCCGAAGGGCCTGTTTCCACACTGTAAGTAATCTAATCTAAATGACCCAGCCTCCACAGCCCTCTACTGTAAAGAATTCTACAAACTCACTATCTTGTGCAAGAAGGAATTCCTCCTGATCTGTCTTAAATGGGTGACTGTTTACTCTCAGGTTATGTCCTCTGATCCTAGATTCTCCCTGAAGGAGAAACAACCTCTGAGCATCTACCCTGTCAAGTCCCTTAAGAATTTCATACATCTCAACATAGTGATAAACACTGGCACTGAGCAATAAAAAGTGGAAGAAGTTCCATTTCCCATCAGGAACAGCCCTCGACTAAGTGAATAATTAGAACATAGAACATAGAACATAGAAGAATACAGCGCAGTACAGGCCCTTCGGCCCTCGATGTTGCGCCGATCCAAGCCCACCTAACCTACACTAGCCCACTATCCTCCATATGCCTATCCAATGCCCGCTTAAATGCCCATAATGAGGGAGAGTCCACCGCTGCTACTGGCAGGGCATTCCATGAACTCACGACTCGCTGAGTAAAGACATTCACAAAGAATTCTCAGTGATTAAAAGTGAATATCACAGGTTAACAATTCTCTTGGTTCATTTACACAAAACATTTCATTCGTATGTCTTACAAAAGTCAAAAGGTCCTATAAATGTGCTCATTGTACGTTGGCTGAAGCAAACATAAAGGCCTCAATTAGTAAATGGGCAGGAGGGCATCCATAAGCCTTCCATTCAGGACTTAAATCAGGTGGCAGTGGGAAGGCAGCAAGTTGCTTATTGCCTGACTCAGGGCTCCTCCCAGCCCAAGCCTTGAAACCTCCCATCAGGGAAATTCAAGTTCTACCCAACTTTTTCAGCACAGCCATAAAACTGGCATCTACCTGACAAAGTGGAAAAGCAGAGATGGAAATGTGTTGCTGGAAAAGCGCAGCAGGTCAGGCAGCATCTAGGGAACAGGAGAATCGACATTTCGGGCATTAGCCCTTCTTCAGGAATGCCCGAAACGTCGATTCTCCTGTTCCCTAGATGCTGCCTGACCTGCTGCGCTTTTCCAGCAACACATTTCCATCTCTGATCTCCAGCATCTGCAGACCTCACTTTCTCCTCAAAGTGGAAAAGCATCCAGGTACATCCTGTCCACAAAAAAAAACAGGAGAAATTCAATCCACCCAAATACCACCTCATCAGTCTATTCTGAGTCATTGATTGTGCTATCAAGTTGCACATGTTCATCAATAAACTGACCAACTGTACTCAGTCTGGGTTCTGCCTGCATCTTCGTGCTCCAGATCTCATTAAAAATATCTATAATCAAACAGTTCAGATGAGTTATGATGCATGGAGCAGGTGAGACTTGAACACAGACTTCCAAACTTAGAGGTAGGGACATTACCACTGAGCTACAATTGCATTCAAATTGTCTCAATCAAATGAAGGAACTTGTGTCAGTGAAGTAAATCTTCAGTGAAGCACTGGAATTTCAATCTAGATGGTTGTGATTATGGGAGTGAGACCTGAACCTACAGTCTTCTAACTCAGAAGCCAGGGTGTGAAGTGACCCACACCTCATACAATCCAGATCTAATTCTAATCTTAGTTCAAACATTGGCAAAAAGACCTGAATTCCAGAGGAGAAGTCTGAATGACAAAGGCAATATTTGAGTAAGTGTAATATCAGCAAGCCCTTAAAAATCAAGTCAATGGGAATTCCAGCAGGGAAATGTTATACTGCCTAGTATCTATATCCAGTATCAAGGAAGATTAGTGGTGGCCAGAGGTCAATCAGAGGACACTGCTACAGGCCTTCCTTAAATGAGTTTCCTAGGCTAATTAATTATCAGCTGCTTTATCTTCCTTCTATTATAAGAGAAAAGTGGGAACATTTGCTGATGTTACAATGTTTAGTTTTTTAAAATTTTTTGTTCAATGGGTGTGGATATTACTGGCTATGCCAGCATGTACTGTCCATCACCAATTCCCCTCAAGAAGGTGGAAATGAAGTGTGTTCTTGAACCGCTGAAGACCACAGAGGCGAAGGTGCACCCATAGCGGTGTTAGGAAGCAAACTCCAGGACTTAATCAGTGATACTGAAGGAACAATGGCACGGTTCCAAGTCAGGGTGTGCGTGCCTAACAGGGGAACATGCAAGTAAAAGTACTTCAACGCATCTACTGCCTTTGTCCTAAGTCGAAGTCTCAAGTTTGGAAGGTGCTTTCAAAGGGACACTGTAGGTTGCTGCAGTGAATCTTGTAGATGGTTCACATGTGCATCAGTGCTGAAGGAAGTGAATGTTGAGGGTGATGTCAACCAAATGGCTGCTTTGTCCTGGATAGTTCAAGCTTCTCGAGTGCTGTTGGAGTTACACTCATTCAAGCAGGTGGAGAGTATTCAGTTAGGCACAGATTGCGATCTTCAAAACAAATCTCCCACCCTAACGTCACCCCCTGTCCACAAGTAAATTTTTATTTAAATTTCTCCTTTATTAGAAAACCACAGTGGGGCACATTTGCTCCCACTCTGTGTTTACAGGCTGTGACTTTGCAGGCAATGCAACAACATTGTGTTAACGTTAAACCAGAAACAGGTTGCATTTCACACACATGGGCATGGGGGAAATGTTGCAATACAAGCACAATTACAAACTTAGAAAGTAAGACAGAATCACAACAGATAAAGGGATTATTCAATTAGTAATGACAAATACAAAACAACTGAGAGATACCAGTTAATCAGCGTCTTTGTTTTTAAGATGGAGGCCAAAAACCAAAAATTGGAGTTTGCAGTCTCAATGTCCTTGTGGGGGTGGACTAGTTGGTTACTCAGCAGTTAAGGAATTGCAGGCAGTATATTCTCATTAAATATCCCTTTGAAAGACTTCTGAGCAAGGTTCATTGAAATGAGATTCCACTGTTTTGTCAAAAGATGGCTTTTGCTCAGAGTGCATAAATACAGGTGCTGCTTTTTACAGGCTCGTGGCTTTTCTTTTGACGCTGGTTACTGGTGTTGATTCTATCAGTCAATATAGTGAGGAACAGTGCTGAACCCTTAACCATCTACTACTTCAACTGTGCCCCATGCCCAGAAAGTGAATATCCTTCATCTGCCCAGATAAATGCAGCTCTAACCTCTCTGAAAAAGTTCAATGCAACTCAAGGCAAAATATCCGATTGACAGTCATCTCTTCCACTGTTCATTGGACATGAATGGTCTTTAATTATATGCAAGTGATAAGGATTAACTGAGAATGGATTTGTGTCCTTATACATATAGACCAGGGCTTCTCAAAGTGAGGGTCAAACAAGGTCATGATCTCCAAGGTACTAATAAGTCACCATGGAGAGGACCAGATTCAAATGCATAAAATGTTTTAACAGGGCTGGCAGATGATACTTTCCCTGGCCAGGAACTCTAGAACCAGGAGACAGTCTCAGGATACAGGGTAGATTATTTAGGGCTGAGATGAGGAAAGATTTCTTCATTCAAATAGTGTACTGTTGGAATTCTCTGCCAGAGAAGGCTGTGTAGACCAAATCACTGAATATATTGAAGAAAAGATAGATACTTTTATATTTTATAGGCATCAAAGAGTATGGGGAGAAATCAGGAATATGGCATTCAGCTGAGGTTCAAACGGAGATGGGGTTAGTGAATGGTGGAAAGCTTAAAGGGCCAAATGCGTAACTCTTGATTCTAGTTTCTATGTTTTTAAAAAGACTGGCACAGATCTGACAGACTGCAGCGGAGAAACAGGACACTCTGCACTAAGCTGCTAACTTCCACCATACATTCAGAAACATAAACCAAATCCATATTTAAATACTGAAGTGCTTCACTATATCACAACTTAAAAAGATATGGTAATCTTACAAACAACAAAATCCCATTATAAGCATTGCAAATTTGTCGATGGTAAAATTTCATTCAATTATCTTAATCATCACAGCAAACACATGAAACACGGTTGGTAATAGGAAATTATTATCACCTCCTTCTCGTAATTAATGCAAGTGCACAACATCATACAGATTCATTCAAAACTGGAATTCATCATGTATTATGAACGATCTCATCTGTGGTCCTCTACTTAACTGCTTATTGTTTTAACTGTTTCTACCTCCTCCACTATGAGCCTGGGGCCTTTATATTGGTTTCTCATTTTAAAAAACTAACAGTAAATATGAATGACAAATACATTTTTGCGGGACATGGGTGGTTACCGGTCTATTAGAACAGGGAGAACTACTTGAATCACTAAAGATTCCTCTGATTATTTGGATTGGTATCTCATTATTTTCTCAGACACATAGTCAAGAAATGGTCATATATAGGAAACCAGGGTACAAAGTACTTTAAATACATTCCACTATTATATTAGTTCATGGTCAAGCTGTGTTTCCAATATAAGAGGGACTGTATCAATTACAAGAGTGTGGCTGGGGAGGCAGCAAATAATTGCAAGAACTGAAGTGAAAAAGAAACAAAACATTTACCATATGACGGGTTGTGGGCAGTGGAATTTTGATGAGTTGGACATTTATAGAATGATGTTCAAAGTGGCCACAGGAAAGAACATTGGAGAATCTGAGCCTGGAGATGAAAACGTAAACTAGGTTTCAGCTATAGGATGGCAGTAAAGCCAATGGTGGAAGATAACACTGTCAAAGCAGAAACATACAGTTGCAATAATGGATAGGATGCTGGCAGAAAACCAGCTTGTAGTTTAGCACTACACCAAATTTTCTCACCATTAGGTTCATTCTGAGCAAGCAGCAAGACAGGAGTAGAATCCAAAACTATGATCCTAAACTTCTTGGCAGCGATGAAACAGACTGATCAGCCTTGCCAATGTGGAGCTGGAGAATGTTCAAGCAGAGAGGTGGAACTGGGTGCCAGTAACATATAAAAACTGATCTCCTGCCTACATCAGAGGGTGTCAGCAGGGACAACATATAACTCAGGATTAGAGGCTTTCTAGAGATTAAGCTTCTAATAGCATCCAAAGTGATCATGAAGGGTTAGAAAAAGGGTGCTTGCAACATTCCTTTATATGTCCACTGTCCTCTCTCTCTTTGAGCTTTATCTCCATCTATTTTGTTTTCTCCTTACCCTCTCCCCCAACCCTATCTTCTGCACAAAAACTACCATTTTCCTCACTACCATCAGTTTTGAGGAGTGGTTACTGGACCAGAAACATTAACTCTGATTTCTCTTCACAGATGTTGCCAGACCTGCTGAGCTTTTCCAGCAACTTCTGTTTTTGTCTCTGATTTCCAGCATCAGCAGTTATTTTGGTTTTTATTTGCTTGCTCCATTGGACAGATAGGAATGAAACTGAGCAAAGACAATGCACTCAGATGGGCCTTAAAAAGGTATGAGTGATTTAATCAAATGGTGAACCAGGACCAGGTAAGCTGGCACAGCACCATGGCAGTGAATAAAATTTAAATCTCAGGTGCACTTTGCTTCATTAAATATCTGTACTTTTACCATAAAACAAATGTTTTGGTGAAAATCTGAGTCCCTCCGTGGCCATATTTTACTAATCTGAGTAGGAAAGAACTATGTTTCCCTCTTTGGCTTTATAAGGATAATTAAACAAAGGAAGTCACATTGCTACACCACTACCATTTCAACTCAAAGTCAAGATTACCTCTTTCCCATTGTATAGCAACCGCTGTTCTGAAACAGGAAAATCCGTTTCCACATAGATTAACTCCTTGATGTCTTGAACAGTTGCACATGGAACAACTTCATACACTCTTCTCCCTATATATTCATGGAGAACAGTGACCTTTGGAAGCCTTTGAAGAAAGAAAAACAAAGTTTCTCCAGCAAATGCAAGATACAGTGAAAGAAAAGCTGCTGTTTGTACAATCAACTTTTTTTAAATTATTTATATTGTAAGTTAAATTTAGGGTCATCAGCTTTATCAAAACATTGGCATCGTTTTGTTTCACCCATATATAGAGTTCAAAATAAATGGAACCAATTGGAAGCAATTATTTTTCAGAACAATGATTAGATAGTACGCATTTCTAACAAATACATTGTCTGTTTCATCACTGAGAAAAAAATAACACAAGTTAGTTTTAGTTAATCCCTTTTCTCATGTCACATCTTCTCATGTTTAAGTTGCTAGCTTATTATCCAGAATTCTGCTTCACTTCATTCCTTAATTACAATACGGAATCATATATTAGCAACACCACAGAAGGGAGGCCAAGTTCAAAACTTGTTATTTTCACATTCCCAAAGTTTCACATCAAATGGGCAGCACGGTGGCACTGTTGCCTCACAGCGCCAGAGATCTGGGTTCAATTCCCACCTCCGGCAAATGTCTGTGTGGAGTTTGCACATTCTCCCAGTGTCTGCGTGGGTTTCCTCCGGGTGCTCCGGTTTCCTCCCACAGTCCAAAGATGTGTAGCTTAGGTGAATTGGCCACGTTAAATTGCCCGTAGTGTTAGGTGAAGGGGTAAATGTAGGGGTCTGGGTGGGTTGCTCTTCAGAGGGTTGATGTGGACTTGTTGGGCCAAAGGGCCTGCTTCCACACTAAGAAATCTAAAAAAAATTATATCACACGTCTGGCTATTTACTTTTCCAAGCATCTGCAGTCATTGTTTTTACCTATTTACTTTTTAAGCCCAATCATACTTTTTCTTACTTTCACTTT
Source organism: Chiloscyllium plagiosum (assembly GCF_037043375.1). NCBI lineage: Eukaryota > Metazoa > Chordata > Chondrichthyes > Orectolobiformes > Hemiscylliidae > Chiloscyllium > Chiloscyllium plagiosum. Next base: position 87,721,476 of record NW_028270144.1, read on the forward strand.
CAAACTATAGGTCATGTGCACTTAAACAGCACTTAAATCGTGAAAATAGTTAACCTGCACAGTGACAATTTAATGAAATCAGTTTAAAGGTATGTGCAGTCATATCTAAAGCTCTTATGTATATTTCAACATGGTACCGAGAGTACTGAACAACAGATGTATTCATGTGGGAATTTGGATAAATCTGGATTAGTCATTCCAACCAGAGTCTTTAAATAGTTTCAAAAACAGGCAAACAATTAAAAAGGATTTTCAACCACGCTAGGCTAGCAAACAAAAAAAACTAAACTAAATATTTGATATCCATTGAAAATACGAATCTTGAGACATCTTGAAAACAGTAATATGCTACAGTAACCAATGCAACTGGCCACAACCGATGGGTCATCAGACCAAGGACAGATGTTCTTTTAATAGATGTGAACAATACTATACTTGTCAGCATTTTAATAGCACAAACAAATCCCATAACAGAAAGTGAACATTATTATTTAATTGATGGTCCATTCAAAATACAAAAAAGGTTTATCAAACTGGTTAGTCTGGGAAGGAGTTCTAGAGCATCATTGATCCTTGTTGCACATGATTGGTGGATAGTTGACACCGGGAATGAGTGGAGTGTCTTATGAAACTAAGTTGGACAGGCTAGGCTTACTTCTACTGGGGTTTAGATAATCGAGGGGTGACTTGATTAAAAGGTATACAATTCAGACTGGTGGATGTGGAAGAGATGTTTTGTTTTACAGGTGAATCTAGAACTAGGAGGTATTATTAGAAAATAGTGGAGCAGTAGTAGGCCCATCAAGTCTGCTCCACCATTCAATGAGATCATGGCTTATCTGATTTGGAGGTGCCGGTGTTGGTCTGGGGTGGACAAAGTTAAAAATTACTTAACACCAGGTTATGGTCCAACAGGTTTACTTGGAGGCACTAGCTTTCGAAGCTGTTCCTTCATCAGGTGGTTGTGGAGCAGGATCATACAACGCAGAATTTATAGCAACAGGATTGCAGTGTCATTGGAATGTAATATTAAGCAAATTTAGCTTGAGTCTTTCGTCTTTCAGAGTGATCATATTAGCTTCGGTTCCTTTGTATGTAAATTCCAGAACTTTAAGAGTTACATTACACACACACACAGATACTCAAACTCTCTCACAGACGCAGACACACACACACACAAGTTTGTGGGGTGAATTTGTACTTGTAGAATTACATTTTATTCTGCTCAAAAATTGCATAAATCCATGTAAAATTCAGTAATTCCCACTTTAGAAATAGAATCAGTCTGACCTAACATTGAGACACAGACTTTAACTTCACACCTTCAATGATTATCTGAGCTGAGATGACACCTATTGTTAAAAGCTATCTTGAGAATGTAACTTTAAAAAAGTTCTGGGGTTTACATGTGTTTTTTTAAAACTATGGCTTATCTGATGATTCACAACTCTAATTTCCAGTTTTTCTTCCATAACCCTCAATCCCCTTAACAATTAAAGATCTCTCTATCCCAACCCTGGATATACTACATGACCCAGGTTCAACAGCCCTCTGCGGCAAAGAATTCCACAGATTCATTATCCTCCTCATCTCAATCTTAAATGGGCATTCTCTAATTCTGAGATGATGCCCTCTGGTCCTATACCCTTCCACAAGGGGAAACATCCTTTCCACATCTACACTGTCAAGCCTGTACGATTCGTAGATGTTTCAATAAGGTCGCCATTCATTCTTCTAAACACCAATGAGTACACAGGTCCAACTTAAACAACTTTTCCTCACACGCCAACCCCTCCATATCCAGGACTACCTCAATAACATTATATATGTCCTTAGCTGTATTCCTTACATGTTTCCATGGAGGAGGCAAAGGCCTAGTGGCATTATCACTTGACTATAAATCAAGAGACCCAAGTAATAGTTTCAAATCCCACCATGGCAGATGATGGAATTTAAATTCAATAATAAAACAAATCTGGAACTAAGAGTCTCATGATGACCACAAAAGGTGCCAACTGTCAGAAAATCCAATCTGGTTCCCTAATATCCTTTAGAAAGGAATTCTGCCATTCTTACCTGTTCTCGCCTACATGTGACTCTGGACCCACAATAATGTGGCTGACTCTCAAGTGAGGCAATGAGGCATGGACAATAAGTGCTGGCCCAGCCAGCGATGCTCCCATCCCATCAATGAATTCTTTTTTAAAAAAAAAAGGTCCAAAACTGTTCACAGTATTCCAGCTGTGGTCTGAGGAGTGCTTTGGAAAGGTTTAGCAAGACCTCCCTATTGTTATTCTCCATTCCCTTTGAAATAAAGGTCAACATTCCACTGGTCTTCCTTATGAAATGAACTTGGATGCTAGCTTTTTATGATTAATGCACAAGGACTCACAAATCCCTCTGTGCTGTCGCAGTCTTTCTCCATTTAAGTAATGTTCAGCTCCTCTTTTCTTCCTGCCAAGGTGTATAAGCTCACATTTTCCCATATTATATTCCATTTGCCAAGTTCTTACCCACTTGCCTCATCTACATCCCTCTGCAGATTCTTTAACTCATCCCTACTTCATTACATTTTTCCAACCCTCTGGTACTCTTCCAGAATCTAGGAATTGCTGGAAGATTACTACCAATCCACTTACTATTACTGTAGCTGCTTCTTGGAATATCTCAGGATTCATCCCATCAGATTCAGGGACTTGTCAGTCTTTAGCCATCAATTTCTCGAACACATTCTCTTTCGTGATAGTTCTTGTATTTATTTCAACTTCTCCTTTTGCCCTTTATTATTTAGCACTTTTGGATTGCTAGTCGTATCTATTCCTGTGAAAGCTGATGCGAAGTGTTTATTCACTTTCTCTACCATTTCATGGTTCCCCATTATTACTTCCCTATTCCCATTCTCTATGTTCACTTTGGCATCCCTCTTCCTTTTTATATATTTAAAAAAGGTCTTGTTGCCAACTTTATGTTATTTGCAAGTTTACCCTTAATGCTTACCTTCTCTGTCTCTATTTTTTGGTTGATTTTTTTTACAACTTTCCCAATCTGCTGGATTACCACTGATGTTTGCTACGTTGTATTTGTTTCTTTCAATGTGATGCTATCCTGGACTACCCTGATTAACCATCATTGGTTCATCCCCTTCTTAGAATCTTTCTTCCTCACTGGGGTATGACTTTATTATCAGCCAGAACTAATTTCTTAAATGTCTGTCACTGTTCCTCAGCTCCCTTTGCTGCTAAACTCCTTTCTGAGTCCACTCCAGTCAGCTGTGCCCTCATCCCTATGTAATTACCCTTATTTAAGCTTAGCTCAGATGTCTCTGACCCAAGGTTCTCTCTCTCAAAATGAATGGTAAATTCTACCATGTTATGGTCACTGTTTTCAAGGAAATCTTTTACTCTGTTATCATTAATGAAACATCACCAGACCCAAAATAGCCTAATTCCAAATTGGATTCACAATATACCGTATTAATGAGTCAGAGCCATGCAGCATAGAAGCCCTTCATAGCACTGATGTACATTCACTAATCCAAATAGGAAACTGTCCCAAATACACTATGAATTCTTCTTGTCACTACATCTATCAAGGAATATCCAAATCTACATGAAGATTAAAGTCAACCATGATTAATGCACTGCCTTTTTTATATGCCTTTATTATCTCCTGATATATTCTCTATCCTACACTATTGCAACTGTTAAGGAGCCTATAGATACTCCAGTGTTTTCTTCCACTTTTTAATTCTTAACTCCACCCATGCTGATTCCACACCCTCTGATCCAACGTCATTTCTTGCAATTTGTACTTACTCCATCCCAAACCAATAATGCTACCCCACCACTCTTTCCTTCCTGCTTTTCCTTTCGAAAAGTTCATACTGAATATTTAGTTCCCAACTTCGATCACTTTATCACCATATCTTTCCAATGGCTACAAGATCATAACCTGCATTTGTCTTAATTAATTTATTTTGTTTCAAATACTACATGCATTTGAGTGAAGTGCTATTAATTTAGCCTTTTTACCATTTCCCCACTACCACTGACTCTATTTACTGTTGTTCCTCGATGTTTGCATACTCCGTCCATTCCTGTCACATTAAGGGTATCATTTCCCAAATAGCTGCACTCATACCCTTTTCCATGCAAGACTACATTTCTCCTATCCTAAACCCTCCCCCATTCCAATTAATTTAAAGCCCTCTCTGCAGCCCTAGTTATTCATTTTGCCAAGACACAGATCTCAGCAGGGTTCAAGCAAAGTGCATTCCACCAGAACAGCTCCCTTCTAGCCCAGTACGGATGCCAATGCTGCATAAACTGGAAGCCATTCCACCCACACCATTCTCTTAAATGCATGCTTAACACTTTGACTTTATTTAACCTATGCCAATTTGCCTGTGGTTCGGCTAGTAATCCAGATATTATCACCCTGGAGATTCTGTTAATTATTGTTAAGACTTCATTGGCCCTTCATATTGCAAATTCAAAGAATGTTGATCTCTACCAAAGTTGCCACTGTAATTCCGACTGTTTTATTTGGGAACTTTCATGTGGAGAACATATTTTAAAATATTCAGCATTTGTTTCCCACGAATATTCGAGATTTAAATCTGAACTGAAACTTCCTCTTCAATTGCTAAAGCACAGGAAACATTTTGTTGTTTTCTTGCTGTTCCAGATTTGTATAATATTTTTCCAGACAGCTTTTAAATTACCCAACTATCAATTTGTTAAAGGAAAATAATTTTTGAATAACCTGAATGAGGTACCAAAGGGTTTAACTTTAGGACCATTGATTGTTATTTACAATTGACTGAATTGTTTAGGCAGTGCAATTTAGAAGTTTATGGATTGTATAAAACTTGAAAATATAAATAGTGAACAGAGTAACAGACTTCAAGAATTCAAAACATGTTGAAATAGGCAGACGCAATTTAGTGTAGTTCAATGTGTGACCGTCTTCATACTGATATCCACCTTGGCAAGGAGGGAATGAGAGGGGAAATGCAGAGATACTTTCAGCAGCTAACATTGTCTCTAGAGTTTCTCCATTCACAGGTAAAGCACGCCTTTGGACCACCACCCACCCCTCCACAACCTGATCCAACAGATTCAATCACCATCCCAGTCATGAGCATGAAAAGGGAAGAAGCTAACAACAGTAAAGAGGAGGTCAGTACACTTTTTGTCAGTGGCCTTCCTATGGACATTAAACCACTTGAGTTTTACCTTGTCTTTCAATCATTTAAGGGATATGAAGATTCACTGATCAAACTAACATCACAGCAGCCAGTTGGCGCGTGTTACATTTAACAGCTGAGTGGGAGCAGAAGCAGCAAGGAATGCGGTGTTCACCTAGCCTGCAGCTGCTGCACTACACAGATGCGCTGGTATCCTCCATCTGAAGGATCTCTAAAAAGATGGAAGTCTCATCAGTTTTGTTAAGTAGTTAATTGCCCTTATCCAAGAATTCAGATTTCTCCGAGGAGTGACGCAAGAATAGACTGAATTTTGTTTTCAGGCTGGACTTTACTAATGGAGATTTTGGAGAACTCGCTCGTTTCCACTCGACTTGGAGGGGCTGGAGTGGTCACTAAGGACTGAAGATTTAAAAACTTTACTGGTGAATGATTTTTTCCATATGGCAGGATTCTTCAAATTCTAATTACTGTTACGGACTAGTAATTTTTGTTGTTATAATCATTGTATGCTATGTGTCAATAACTTAAATACTGGCTGTCAGAGTTTTATGAAAGCTGGTAGTGCCATCGGTTATCATGAAATGATAAAAGGAGGGAATGAGAATGTGTGCACGGTATAAGCAGCCAAGGAAAGAGTTAAATTCTGAGTTTTGTGAAACAAGAGGTTCAGCTGAGCATGACTCGGATCAGATAAGAACCTACAATTAACAATGGGGTGCTGGAGGCAAGGGTAATGGGTTATCAAGATGTAAAAACATTCATTATTTGGAGTCATTTAACAAGATAAGGAAGCATTCAGTATGTGAGGACAGTTTAACAAGGTGAAAAGTATTCATTACGTGAAGTCAGTTATTCATTGTGCAACAGCAGATGGCTTAATCTTTACTATTGACAGTCACTGATTCTAATGGTCACCCAATCAGTATGTATGTTGCCTTATCTGGATGCTCCTCCCTGCAGAATAACTATATAAATTCATTGAGAAACTGCTGTTCCAGAGAAGACTGTGAACTCATGTCTCTGTGCACATGGGCAATTGTTCTCTCTCCCTCCAGGGCCCAGAATAAAGATGAAGGAGGTAAAACTACACTGTGTCTCGGAGCATTTTGCTTTGACTGAGAGGGGGAACAGGATGACATGTTCCCCTAATTATCCTGTCTCCCCACACTGTTTTAAGAAAGTGTCACCCTTTTAGGATAGGGCTAAGAAAAATCATCTTCTTTTGGTGGGGTCTATTACCTCAAATGCCTAGATGGCTGGTTTGTTATGCAGTTTGACATCAACAACACAAGTTCAGTTCTATACTGGATAAAATCCTTGTACAATCTTCTTGCCTCACTCTGATTATCATTAACTTCATTGCTATGTCCTCTCCAATTTATGAAATCTCCGCTCATGTGAACCATCCTCTTCCCACTATTTAATTTAAAGCCCTCCTTATATGCCTAGCCAAAAGATTTGCCAGTACACTGATCCCAACTTTGTCCAGACAAATATTCTCCCAACAGTTCAGCTCTCTCTTTCGCCAGTGTCCAGTTCCCAAGAATTATAACCCATTTTTCCCCACACCATTCTTTGCAACACTCTTTACCCTCTTTAATTTTGTTTACTCAATGCCAATTTGCTTGTGACTTTTGTAGTCTTCCAGGAATTACCACCTTTGTGGTTTTGCTTTGTTAATTGTGTCTTAACTGCTTGTAATCCCTCAGTAGAATCTCTTTCCTTGTCCTGTCTGTGTTGTTAGTACCCATGTAGACAATGGCAACTGATTCTTCCTCTCTAACTCTAAGGAGATAAACTTAACCCTGGCCTCAAGCAGACAACACAGTCATCAGGACACATGCTCAATGTGTCTGCCTTAATTTAATTCTGGCCTCTTGAGCATCTCTAATTGTACTTTTTCCAGCACTGATGGCCACACTTTCAGCTCTCTTGGCCCCAGGCTCTACTTTCTCACTGATTATCCATAATCTACTCGGTTTCTGAAAGGAATGAAGGTTCAGTTTGAAAGGAAGGTTTTACAGCAGCTCACAACATGAGCCTCATTGGCTGGCAGTGCTGTGGCCTTAACTCATTTATCAGCTAGTTCTCCATCTGGATAAATGCAAAGTATTGCATTTTGGTATAAGAAACTACAGTAGGGCCTTGGGTAGTGTTGTAGAATAGAGGGACCTGGGGTTCAGGTACATAATTCTTTGAAGTTTACATCACTTATAGACAGGGCTGTTAAAAAGGCATTTGGTATGCTTGCCTTCATTGCTCAGTTCTTTGACCATAGGATTTGGGAAGTCATGCTGAGTTGTATAGGACATTGGAGAGGCCTGTTCTGGAAGACTGTGTCCAGTTCTGGTCACCCAGTTATAGAAAGTATATTATTAAGTTGGAGAGGGATCAGAAAAGATACCCAGGATGTTGCCAGGTATGGAAGGTTTGAGTTATAAAAGAAGGCTGGAGAGGTTGGAACTTTTATCACTGGAATACAGGAGGTTGACAGGTGACCTTATAGAAGTTTATAAAAATAATGAGGTAAAGATAGAGTTAGTTGTAGTTGTCTTTTCCCTAGAATGGGGGATTTCAAGACTAGGGGACACATTAAGGTGAGGAGAAAAATTTTAAAAAAGACATGAGGCAAATTTTATTACACAGGGGGGGGTTCGCATGTGGCATGAACTTCCTGAGGAAGTGGTGGATGTGGATACAATTACAACATTTAAAAGACTTTTGGATAAGTACATGGATAGGAAAGGTTTGGAGGCATATGGGCCAGGAGCAAGCAGGTGGGACTGGTTTGGTTTGGGATTATGTTCAGCATGGACTGGTTGGACCGAAGGGTCTGTTTCCATGCTGTGTGACTCTTTACTTCTCTCCCATGAGTCAGGGGGGCTCACGGATTCAATACACTGTCAAGTTTTCCTGGCATAAAAGAAATCCCCTCCTTTCAGATGCTCCATAAAATCTATGTCTTTGAGCAAGTCTTTGGCTGCATGAATTAAAATGGCCTCGTATTGCTTTGTATAAACCCCAGATGGCACCTTGGGATGAGAATTGCCAGTGCCACACCAGTGCAGCAGGGTTTTGTTTTTAACTGGGGAGAGCAATGATGTTCAATGTCTGACCAGACAGTGTTCAATAGTTGTAATATCCCTCTTCTTAGAATTCATTAGAAATGAGAAATGTACATTTGTAGTTTTGTTTTTAAATGCCAAGTCACAGACTGGATATGATTTGCAAAAAGCGGGCAACAACGGTGTGTTCAACCATCAAGTATAGCCACGATTAATAAGCAGAATCATTTCCCCAAAGTTCTTAGGACCTGGAATACAGAGTCAATGCACCCTGGAGAGGGACCAGGCCATTCTGTCACAAGTGGAAAAGAAGCGGCAGTGTGACAATCTAGTCCCCTTCCCCCCTCATTCAAACTCAAACCAGCCCGGGATTTCACTGGCTTACTGCAAGTGACGGTTTAGTTTGAAAGGATTTTTTTTTAAAACAGCAGCAGCCTCCCTGACCGGGTGACAGTGCCTTGCTGTGACCCTACCTCAGTCCAAGCCGGTTCTCCATCGCTTGCCGCTTGCTCAGCTGCTAGGAGCCGGGGCCGCTCACGGACACAGTGCGCTCTAAGTGCTCCCGCAGAAAGGCAGCGGTCCCTGCAGCCATCCGCCTGGAGCACCGTTATACACTGCCTTTCTCACTGAGCCTGCCCTTTTGTAGGTCCCACTGCAAACCATTCCACTCTCCCACCGCAATTTGTGCTTCAAATCCTTGCGAAACGAGTCCTACTTCTCTTTTTTTTTGGCTTTCGCGCCTCCAAATCAATCTCCTCGGCTCTTCATTGTAGTTTTTTTGAAAAAGGACTGGTTCCGGCTCCCTCCCTCTGCGTCTGATCCGCACTACACACATAAAAAAAATAAAAGGAAATCATTAAGAGTCAGAGGTCAGTCACTTCCTGCTACAGTAACGCTAATGCGTTACTAATTATAAATCTCTCAGTTTCAACCGCACCGGGGAAAGAATTACTCAGCGCCTGGACTTTGCATGCTGGAAGCTGTAGTCTCCAAACCATTGCAATGTCACATCACGTCGGCCCACACCCCATCTTCCACTCCTTCAGTTTGACAGATCCTTCTTCATGTAGGATCCTTCCAAATCCCAGTATTGTGGGCATTTTTTTCTCTCTCTGCAGAATGATGCATTAATTCTTGAGAATTCTGTCTTCAAAGTGTAGAGACAATGATTGATTCAAAGTTAAAATTCACACAACACCAGGTTATAGTCCAACAGGTTTAATTGGGAGCATACTAGCTTTCGGAGCGTCGCTCCTTCATCAGGTGATAGGTGAAGGAGCGACGGACTATAACCTGGTGTTGTGTGAATTTTAACTTTGTACACCCCAGGCCAACACCGGCACCTCCAAACCATGATTGATTGAAAGGGAGGTTAGGACTTGTTCACTCACACTGAGAACGTTCACAGGTCAGCTCTGGAATTTGTCAGCTCCAGCCAGACACACCCCCAGAAATGTCATCCCATGATCTCCTCCCTCCACCCACAGCCAAGCCATTGACCACCCAACATGCCCAATCTGTCTTCCCACTTCCCACACCAGTTGAAAGACCCGTGAGCAGACTCTTCTTTACCCAACTGATGATACATGACTGCCAGAACATAAGAATTAGGGACAGGAGGAGTCCTTTGTGCATCTTAAGCCTGCTCCATTATTCTATAAGGTTATAGCAGATCTGACTGTGGCCTTAACCCCATCTCCTGGTTTCCCTCAGGAAAATGTATTAACCAGTCATTAATATCGATTTTTTTTGTGTGTGTGACTTTAATGCATCAATTGTCTGCCCATATTTACAGATATAACAGTGGCATTTCAAAATAATTAAATGAATGTTAATCTTTTGACATATCTTAAGGATGTGAAAACAATTACATAAAGGGAAATTCCTTTTAGTTGATATTTGTACATAATTTTGAAACATAAACGTTTCAAAAATGTTAAAATGTCACAGATTACCATACACAGATTCTTCGCACCTTAATTTCATTTCATTAATAAAGCAAGTAATATGAATTTTGAAAATATACATCAAGCTTCAAACCAAAGCCTGTGTTTTGTCATTTGGAAGTTTAACTCATACACATGAAACAACTTGGAGAAACCTAGAACATATCAGACAGGCAAAAGTGACAACACTCACCATCTTTCCAAATCTTAATTTGAGTTATAATTTAAGGCGAAACAAATAAATTATTTTAACTAGCAGTGAAAAAGCTTTCATTATCACCTTATTATCGTCTGGTAGTTAGATAATGGAAATATTTGAACAATTGACACTTATGAGACACAGACAGAAGTTGTGATAAGGACCCAAATAGTCCAGAGAAACAGACACAGGAAACGATGTAGCCACTGTGTTACAAACCAGAAATCAATCACAGAACATCAAATATAATTGTTTATATGTAACTATGAATGAGTTTTACAAGATTTTATATCCTTATCTAAGGAATAATATATTTGCGTAAGAGGGAGGGTAACTAAGGTTCATCAAATTGATTCCTGGATGATGGGATTGTCCTGTGATAAAAGCTTAATTAGACTAATCCCATGTTCTCTATTGAGAGTTGATCTCACTGATAAATACAGATTTTTACAGAGTTCAACCCAGTAGATCAGGAAGGTGTTTTTCCTGGATAGATGTCTAGAACAAGGTTATATTGTCTCAGACTAATAGGTTGGCTATTTAGAACTAAGATGAAGAGCAATTTCTTTTCTCAGAGTGTGTAAATCTTTGGAATTCATGCCAAAAGAGGGTTGTTGAGGGTAATTCATTGAGGTGGATCAAGAAAAAGATGAATAGATTTCTAGATATTAAAAACATTAAGGATTTTTAAGAATCATGCAGAAAATGTTGCTGAGGTAGAAAATTAGGCATAATTTGATGAACGAGGAGAAAGTGAGGGCATCAGATGCTGGAGATCAGAGCTGAAAATGTGTTGCTGGAAAAGCGCAGCAGGTCAGGCAGCATCCAAGGAACAGGAGAATCGACATTTCGGGCATAAGCCCTTCTTTGATGATTTGATTTCATAATTTGATGAACAGCAGAGTTGGCTTAAGGGACCATATGTCCTATTCTTGCCACTAATTTCTGTGATCCTGTCTGGAACCATTCACCTTTATCCACTACTAAAAGCTGTCAAGTCCATACCTTCCATTTTAACCCCAATGGGTTTGAAAGCGCACAAGTAATTGCTCTGGAGAAGCAGCTTTACAATTATAATGTGTCACTGCTCCTGAGATTCTGACTGTTATTTGAATTTAGCATTAACCATACTGGACAAACCCAATTGCGAAAGGGAAGCACTGACAGGCAAATATACCAGGCAATTTTTTTTTTAAATCGTGTTAGAATGAATTTAAACTGTAAAGGCTAAATGGAGGTTTCTACTGTAAGAGTAAAGAACAGACTTCAATTAATGAACCTTCTAACATAGTGATTATAATGAGATCAGCCAGCTGGAGTTTCCCGATTGAGCTGTTAATCTGGTGAAATCAGGGAGAGCTGGCTGATATGATCCCTTGAGCCAACTCTGCTGTTCATCAAATGATGCCTAATCTTTTACCTCAGCAACACTTTCTGCATGATTCTTAAAAATCCTTAATGTTTCGATATCTAGAAATCTATTCATCTTTTTTCTTGATCTGCCTCAGTGAATTACTCTCAACAACCCTCTTGAAGCATGAATTCCAAAAATTCACACACTCTGAGAAAGGAAATTGCTCTTCATCTTAGTTCTAAATAGCTAACCTATTAGTCTGAGACAATATAACCTTGTTCTAGACCCTTACCCAGGGAAAACACCATCCTGATCTACTGAGTAGAAAGAGGGCGAATGTCAGGGATATTGCGACCCCCACGAATGCCTGACTCAGTAAGTGGTAGTGCTATTGTCAAAGACCATGTATCTGTAAATAAAGAGTGTTTGGAGAAGTAATGCTGCTTTCTGAAGAATTATTTAAATTGCAGATGGACCTTATACATCCTAGCGGTTACTGTCAGCAGGCATTTATAAGCAATCTTGCACAGATAAATGGTAATGCTAACAACAGCATTCTAAAGAGGCTTTGAAGCTTGAAGAGATTTAAAACAGGAGGTGACAGAATCTGATGGAGAATGAGGAAAACAATAACATTTAAGATAAGATTAATTGTTCCCTGACTAGGTGACAATGAAGTTAATAACATTAAAAATGACTTAGAATAGACTGCCTATATCATACATTACATTTAATATTTTAGATTGTATTTAAGAAGTATTTTTTATATTTGTATAAAGCAAGATTGGAATTTGGACAATGAGATGCTTATGGTATAAAGGTATCCTTTTTTTTGTATTCTTCTCCCAATCTCCCGTCTTTCACAAATACTGGTCTGACCCCCATTTCCCAAATTTAACTTCCTCAGTTCCTACCTATTGCCAGTCTGACCTCCACATCATAATTGACAAAGTGCTTGGCTAACTTTTCTCCCTGGCAGGCAGCTAGCCAGCCTTTCAATCTAACCAGCTGCTAGGCTGGGATGGGGTTAAATAAAGGCTTAGCAATGACTAATGATAATGAGCGCCTGCCCATACTTTCAGTAAGGCATCCATATCTCCTGGAAACATTCATCCCTGCTTCTGCCTCACCTTCTCATAAATATCAGGCCCCAGAAATCACCCAACTAATTCCACGCTGATGTTCCTTCTGCTGGTTCCTCCTCGCAGTAATGTTAAAGGAGAGGAACTCATCTATGCTATACAACCCCAGAATTCCAATTACAGCATTTCCAAAATAATTACTCATTGCTACTGAAGCCCAGACCAACTTTGATGCATCAAAGACCCAGGGCTATTCCCAGAGCCATCACAACAAGTTTCATTTGATAAGCACCCAACCTGTACCTCTAATGTATCGCAATGCGCACTCGCAAATCATCTTATGATCTAGAAAGTCCTTCAGATTCAGTAGCAGAGATTTCCAATGGAGAGATCTCTACAATGGACTCTGAGATTTTCTCCATCATCAATTTTCAGGCCACATAGCAGGAAGAAATACACTTTATTAAAAGCTCCCTATTTTTAGGGAACAACTAGTAGAAAAGTTAAAACTTTGCAGGAGGGTTGGTACAGTGGCTCAGTGGTTAGAACTGCTGCCTCACAGCACTGGGACCCAGGTGTGATTCCAACTTCGGGCCACTATCTATGTGGGGTTTACACATTCTTCCCGCATCGATGTGATCTCCCTCCAGATGCTCCAGTTTCCTCCCACAGTCCAAAGATGTGCAGATTAGGTGGATTGGCCATGGGAAATACAGGATTACAGGGACAGGATAGGAGTGTGGGTCTGGATCTTCAGAGAGTCAGTGTGGATTTGATGAGTCGAATGGCCTGCTTCCATACTGTACGGATTCTATGAATCAGCCTAAGCAGAGAAAAATTGAAGAATCTTGTTTTTAGTATCAACAGGAAAATTAGCTAAAGTGGAAGGCAGCCATGAGTAGTTAAGTTGCTAACTTGTTGAAATGCAGAGTTTAATACAATACCATTGATCTGCACAATGTGCGGAGTCCTGAATGCTTCATGTAACCAGGATACCTGCACAAGCATGAACTATTTTCAACTGTTTGCATTCAAAGTTTCTAAGTTTCAGAAACAGCTTGCAATGTTTTGCCACATACAGCAGGCTGAAAAATGCCTAGAAATATTTGGAAAGGTACTCAGTTTACATTGAGAAAATGTACAGGAGTAAGGGTACAAAGAGAAGATAGCAGTCAATCTAGGATTTTGATCATGTGGAGTTGACAAATGGGTATTCAGTGTTGAATACTTATAAGAATGGCTAAAGCTCAGATGTAATTCCATTTGTCCTTTGTGCCAAAGGTGCTATAGTAGGATCTTATGTTAGTTCAAACAAGTTTCTGCAATTTCATTGTTAATAATTAGTGTTATACCATCTGGTTGTCTTGTGACTCCCAGATGTTTACAATAATCACACTTTAATCTTGGAAAGACAAGAGTTCTTTGTCTTTGATACAACTGCCAATGCAGCCTGGTCAGAAGACTCCCTTTGATAGTAGGTAAAAACATTGACTGCAGATGCTAGAAACCAGAGTCTAGATTAGAGTGGTGCTGAAAAAGCACAGCAGGTCAGGCAGCATCCGAGGAGCAGGAAAATCGACGTTTCGGGCAAAAGCCCTTCATCAGGAATAGAGGCAGGATGCCTGCAGAGTGGAGAGATAAATGAGAGGGAGGTGGGGTGGGGAGAAAGTAACAGAGTACAATAGGTGAATGGGTTGGAGATGGAGGTGATAGATCAGAGAGGAGGGTGGAGTGGATAGGTGGAGAGGGTGGAGTGGATAGGTGGAAAGGAAGATAGGCAGGTAGGACACCGTCATGGGGACGGTGCTGAGCTGGAAGGCTGGAGCTGGGGTGAGGTGGGGGAAGGGGAAATGAGGAAACCGGTGAAATCCACATTGATGCCCTGGGGTTGAAGTGTTCTGAGGCGGAAGACCTCCAGGCGTCGGGTGGTGAGGAAGCGGCAGTGGAGGCGGCCCAGAACCTGCATGGCCTCGGCAGAGTGGGGGGGGGGGGGAGGGAATGTTGGGCCACAGGGTGGTGGGGTTGATTGGTGTGGGTGTCCCGGAGATGTTCCCTAAAGCGCTTTGCTAGGAGGTGTCAGTCTCCCCAATATTGAGGAGACCGTGTCGGGAGCAATGGATACAATAAATGATATTGGTGGATGTGCAGTTGAAACTTTCATGGAGGT
Organism: Chiloscyllium plagiosum; assembly: GCF_037043375.1. Classification (NCBI taxonomy): domain Eukaryota; kingdom Metazoa; phylum Chordata; class Chondrichthyes; order Orectolobiformes; family Hemiscylliidae; genus Chiloscyllium; species Chiloscyllium plagiosum. The sequence continues at coordinate 87,736,498 of NW_028270144.1, forward strand.
GGAAGGCTCCTTTGGGGCCTTGGATGGAGGTGAGGGAGGAGGTGTGGGCACAGCTTTTGCAATTCCTGCGGTGGCAGGGGAAAGTGCCAGGAGGGGAGGGTGGGTTGATGGGGCGCGTGGACCTGACCAGGTAGTCATGGAGGGAACGGTCTTTGCAGAAAGTGGAAATGGGTGGGGAGGGAAATATATCCCTGGTGGTGAGGGTCTGTTTGGAGGTGGAAGAAATGTCTTCGGATGATGTGGTTTATGTGAAGGTTGGTAGGATGGTTCTGTCCTTGTTACGGTTGGAGGGGTGGGTTTGAGGGTGGAGGGGCAGGATGTGGATGAGATGCGTTGGAGGGCATTTTTAACCATGTGGGAAGGGAAATTGCAGTTTTGCCAGTGTCATGCTACACAAATAGTCTGACTCGCCAGTACAGCTCTGAAATGTGGCTCACCAGAACACGTACACATACAATTGATTCCTGGCTAATTAGTTCCTAGTTTTTTTATAGACAACAATATCTAACAGTTCAGGGGGGAATAGTCAATCCTAAAAGCCTTCGTTACAAGAGATGACAGTCTCAATATCTATGTACTGAGATAGAAGGGCACTCTGCATTCTGTGGCAGGGTCATTGTTTCAGGTCAGTGCAGCTGGTGTTAGTCTTCAATGCCCAATAAGTGTCAGAAAATCAGTACCACATCACTAATTGGAAGATAGCATCAGACCACTGCACAATATGAGGATGCAGTGGATAGGAGTTTGGGAGGAAAGGTTACATCATTTGAAAGGGAAGGTCAGAGAATAGAATCCCTACAGTGAAGAAAGAGGTCATTTGGCCCCTCAAGTCTGCATGCCAATCCATCTAACCAGCACATCTTTGGACTGTGGGAGGAAACCAGACTACTCAGTGGAAAGCCACACGGACAGAGGGAGAATGTGCAAACTCCACACAGACAGTCACCTGAGATTGGAATTGAACCCGAGTCCCTGGCATTGTGAGGCAGTAGTGCTGACCACTGAGTCAGCGTGCCAGGTGCTGAAGATAATGTCAGAAGAGCAGGCAGGCAGAACAGCATCCAATGACTAGCACCTGTTTTTTATCATTAGTTGTATGCATGTGTGTGTGCGCACATATGTATGCACATACATGTGCGTGTAGAGGGTGACAGAGAGAGGGAGATTAGGATCATATTTCTAGATTTTTAGTTTGTGATGATGTACAGATTTTGGTCCAGTTGTTGCTCAGATAACAAGTAGTTTAGTTGTTTTCTACAATCATAGAAAGATGTGATTAGAGGAGAGAGATTACATGTGAGACATGGCATTTGGATATTGGTGTCGATTCTCAGCTCAGTGAATTGGAGGTAAGAGCAGTGATACCTGTGCTCATTGTTAGAGATGGAAAGCCATATAATGTCTATTTAATAGGGGGCATGGTTAGTAGCTGTTATCTTTGATCCATAGTGATGAGATATGAAAATATTGCCTAATCAGTGAAATTATTAAAATAACCTCTTGTCAAAGTTCTGAGGAATAGGGTTGTTGGTTTCAAAGGCTGCTGAATGTATGGTTTTAAATGGACAAGAGTCAGAAGGCAGTATTTTCTGCTACAAGAGGCATGTTTCTGGCGCAGAGAGGGATGTGCATACCATGTGTTTTTCTGTTCTCATTCGTTGGCATGTCAGGCAGCAGAATTGACCAATAAAAACCAAAAGGACCACGGATACAGTAAATCAGAAACAAAAACAGAAATTGCTGGAAAAGCTCAGCAGCATCCGTGAACAGAAATCAGAGTTAACGTTTCAGATCCAGTGACCCTTCCTCAGGACTGATGGTAGGTGGGAAAATGTGGGGTTTTATGCAGAAGATGGCTGGGGGCAGGGGGTAAGGAGTAAATGATAGATGGGAAAAGAGCCCAAAGTGAGAGGAAAACAGTTGGACAGACAAAGGAGTGGATAATGATCCGGCTAGGAGGATAAATAAGCTGTTAATGGAGACTGTTAATGTGTCATAGCAGACTATGTGAGTACAAGGCCTGGTATGTGGGGATAAGGACTAAGACATAGGACAGTTGAAGCCCTAAAGTTGTTGAACTCGATATTAAGTCCAGAAGGGTGCAGGGTCACCAAGCGGAAAATGAGGTCTCTTGTTCTTCCAGCTTATGCTGAGCTTCACTGGAGCACGGCAGGAACCTGAGACAGGGATGTTGGCCAGGGAACAGGCTGGGGTGTTAAAGTGGTAGGCAAGTAGAAGCTCAGGGTCTTTTTTGCAAGCAGACTGTGGGTGTCCTGCGAAGCAGTCACCCAGTCGACACTTCATTTCCCCAATGTAGAGGAGATCACAATTTGTGCAGCGAATGCAGTATACAAGATTGTGTAAAGTGCAGCTAAAGTGCAGCCTCACCTGGAAGTGTGTTTGGGCACTTGGATATGCCTTCAGTGATTGCAGGGGAAGGTGCCATGGGGCTGTGGGGAGTTGTTGGGAGTGAAGGAAGAGTGGACCAGAGTGTCCCAGAGGGATCGGTCCCTGCGGAAGATGAACAAGGGAGAGGATTTGGTGGGTTTATAATGGATATCAGTGGCCAGTCTAATCCCAGAAATAGAAATGAGAGATGTCAAGGAAGGGAGGAGTCAGAGATGGCAGGTGAGAGTGAGGGCAGAGGGGAAATTGGAAGCAAAAATCGATGAACCTTTCCAATTCCAGACAAGAAAGGAAAGTAGCACCAACTATATCATCAAAATATCAGAGACAGGGATGTAGGTGGGGGAATAGCTTTCAATAACTTTAGGGCTTGATGGTTTGGAGATGTCAGTGTTGGACTGGGGTGTACAAAGTTACAAAGCACACAACACCAGGATATAGTCCAACAGGTTTAATTGGAAGCACTAGCTTTCGGAGCACTGCTCCTTCATCAGGTGGTTCATCAGGCTCATCACAACCACCTGATTTTTAACTTTAGGGCTTGAACTCTCCTATGTCCTAACCCCCACTCCAACACACCAGGTCTTGTAAGCTCATACAAAAACAGGCATTGCTGAAAAAGCTCAGCAGGTCTGGCAGCACATAGTCTGCTATTACACACAACCCATTGTTCGCCATTAACAGTCTCCAGCAATTCACCGTCTTAGCTAGGTCATTTCCCACTCCTTTGTCTGTCCAACTGTTTTCCTCTCTCTTTGGGCTCTATCCCCACCTACTGTTTACTCATTACCCACTACCCCACACTATCTTGTGCATAAAAATCCATATCTTCCCAAGCTTATTCCCAAATTTATTCCCTTTTTTATCTTTGACTCCACTATCATACTGAGGTGGTTAACTGCTTCTGAAGTAGTACTCAAACAGATTGAAAGGAACTTTTTTTTGTTGAAATTGGACCATTTAGCCATAACATCTCAGCCCGCTCAGCCTTATAAAGTTATCTTTGCGAAACTCAAGGGACAATGTTAATCTTGGCTGGCAGTGTCACAGATTAGTCAAGCAACTGTTTACTCACAAAACCACACTCAGCCAACACCCCAGAATCTTCCATCCATAACTCTGGTACATGCTTAGGTTTAGATCAAATCAAGGGCAGCTTGTTTCCTGGTGGTGACGATGTTGAGTTGGGAGCAGGAGAGTAGGGAAATGTGTGGGTGTGGAGGTGATATGCGAGAAATTATTCAGGGCTAGGATACAAGAGGAATTTTAAAGGATGTTTGGCTCGCTGATAATTGGAAAAGGGAGTGTTTGCAAAAGCTGAATGGGTGCATAAAATCTTTATGACTAGGAAGACCATGAGCTCCTCAAATTTTGTGAGATTAGGAAGAGGGAGCTGGGAAAAGTGACTAGAGAGATTGTTGCCTAATAACTCATGCCAAAAGAGATTCCTTGGCATACGTATTTGGTTTTAAATGTCAAGTTACTTCATAACTTGCAACTTTCTATTCTATGCATTGCAATGTACTGCCTGACCAACAAACAACATTAATGTTAATAATATTCACGCACTCAAACCATGTTCAAATTTGCAATATCATGTTTACAACTCAGCTAGATGTATAATTCATTTAGTATACATGCAAACTTGCAATATCCAGAAAATGGGCAATAAGATTACACTGTGGGCTGGTGCTCCAAACACTGTCTCATGTAGTGAAAGAATTGGACTGTGTTTCTAGCCCAAGCTGCAGCAAAAGGGATCTATTGAAGAAAGGTTCTGCAAGTTTCAGTTGGGAGAATGGAAAATTTAACATGCGGGTAAATCTGTGATTTCAGCACACTCCAAACAAGGAAGTCGAGAGTGCTTGTCATCTTAGTAAAGATGGTACAGAAAAACAACAGACATTAAAGACATGAAAAATTCAACAAAAACAAAATGTCTGTCTCAACCTCAGCATTTTAAGATATTTAAAGTTTTCAATTAAAATATTTTAAGTTGTCAAAATATATGATATTTCTAATACACAACTGCTGTCCAAGGCATTCACATATTCACATTAAGGAAAACATTTTCTAGCCACTCCCATTGTATAGTATTCCTCAATCATGCATAAAATGTAAACATAATCCTGACCTAGGGGCAAAATAATCCTCACTTTTCTGTGTTTTTTTAACCATTACATATATTTAACAACTGCCAAAGACATCAGCACCTCTAGCTGCTCCAGTATATCCTTTATGTGGTGTTTCGTATTGTCTTTTTTTTAATCGACTTATTTGAATAATTAAATGGACAATGGTACAAAAATGTGCTGACTGTGTTAATTTAATCTGGAGTTTACAGACATTCCAATCAAAGTACACAGTCTTAGCTGTGAATCACGCCAAAACATTGACGATTATTTGTGTAATTCTGTTGTATTGGCTACGTTTTAAATGCGGTACCACAAATCATACATCCCACTTTCCTCGTATTAACATAATTATAGAAGGCTAAAAAACATGCAGCAAGGTAAAATATAGAGTCAGATTTGTGCTTAAATGGGAACCATAAGTACAGACAGACTGATTCAGAATGTTGATTTCAAATTTTCTATCAACTATCTTTAGAGTGGAACAACACATGTAAACTTATGTAAAATATATATGGTGAAAGAAGTAAAGGCAAAGCACTGTTTTTCCCAAATCATTCAAGGTGTGTGGGCATCACTGTCAAGAGCAACATTTGTTGTCGATCCTAGTTGACCTTGAGAAGCTGGTGGTGAACTGCCTTCTTGAACCGCTGTAGACCATGGTGCATAGGTATATTCACAACGTTTTCAGATGTGAGCAGACAGAAATTTTCATGCAAGGGCAAGAGCTTGCATCAAAACAATCTCTAATGTGACATCACACTCACATTCCTGGTATACATCTAATTTCAAAGAAAGCTTTTAAACTCATGTGTCATCCTTCTTCTCAAATGTATCAGTACCTTGAAAGCCAGATGCAATTTTAAATGCACAGAGATGCCCTCACATGCAGATTCCAGCCCAGCTATTTAAAGAAGACCTAGAGTTCTCCGAGTGTCTTGGATGTCATTTATTCATCAACTGCTGCCATGTTTCCTGAAATTATATCCATTCTTCAAAAGCCCTTCAATAGCCATAAGGTGCTTTATATATCCTGAGATAATGGACACTTAAGAAATGAGAATAACCTTTCTTTCTTCCTTCCTAAAAATGCATACTGAAAAAAACATTTAAATTCCCTTGAGTGGTTTGGGCAATGGTGGGAAATGTGGAAAATATAGTGGAAATGAAAAAATAAAATCAGAACTTAATGTTTAGAAAAAGGATTTCGGCTTTTACTTAAGGCTTAAACAGCAAGTTCAGAAACCTCACTGGTAAATGACCACCAGCTTATTTCCATTTACAGTGAAAGGGGGTCTGAGGAAATCCCACCTCTAAAATACCATGTGGCACCTTAAATATTTAGCTCAGGTATTGCACAAAGCAACTGCATTAGACCATAGTGAACTGGAAATGAGGACAAATACAAGATTAATTTCAAAGAACAAGAACAAAGAAAATTTACAGCCCAGGAATAGGCCCTTCGGCCCTCCAAGCCTGAGCCGATCCAAATGTACTGTCTAAACCTGTCGGTCAATTCCTAAGCATCTGTATCCCTCTGCTCCCCACCTACTCATGCATCTGTCCAGACGCATCTTAAATGAATCTACCGTGCCTGCCTCTTCCACCTCTGCTGGCAACGCGTTCCAAACACCCACCACCCTCTGTGTGAAGTACTTGCCGCGTTTATCCCCCTTAAACTTTCCACCTCTCACCTTGAAAGCATGACCTCTTGTTATTGAATCCTTCACCCTGGGAAAAAGCTCATCTCTATCCACCCTGTCTATACCCTTCATGATTTTGTAAATATTGATGGTAGTCATTTTCTATTGACATTACTTTAGCTCAACTTGAAAAGCCTCAAAATGTTGCAATTTCTGTTTTCTGAATGACTTTAACATCCTAAAGACATGCCCATGCCTACATTGTGTTTTTGTAAGATAATGTGCCTGGCTGATAAATAACAGATTATACAACTGGGGTTATTATTTGCACAATCTCAGTGGTAATGGTCATGTGCCATCATTATTCTGAAGTTAGTTTAAACGTTAAACACAAGGACATTCTTTCAGAAATTATAACAATGGTAGTAAAATCATTGTTAAATAATTGTGGAGGTTGCTGCATAACTGTATGCATGAATATTAGTCTTTGAACACTTAAGCTCTAAAGCATATGGTGGCTAAAATGAGTGAAGCCAGTGATGCAATGGGGTAGAATAATAGGACTTTTGTCTGATGAAAGTCGTTGAAAGTTAGAACAAACTGATAGTACGAAACTGTCCTCTGTTGGCTAGAAATGTATGAAAAAAAATTTGGGCGATTTCAACGTAAGTTCTGCACAGACTACATCGCGCAAAAACAAGCCAATTGGACCAATGAGTCCATCTAAACAGTGTATAGTTCATTTTGAGATATCAGCTGAAGCAGTATGAACAAGGCCTGGATGGGAAATGGAAGACAACTTGTGCAGTAGTATGGTGTGTCCTTCTGTGATTAGAACTGAAAAAGCAGAATAAAGTGAGCTTCATTTTGTAGTTAACCTGCACTCTAACTGACTTGGAGTACTTGCTAACATGAAGCACAAAAACTCAGAAGTTATTCAATCACAAGTACTTACATTCATAACCTAAAAGAAAGACTTGCATTTATTAGCATCTTTCACAACCACGGCACATCCCCCAAAACATTTTACATCCAATAAACACATCACATACTTTATTACAATCTCCATAGGTATTGATAAACTTTTTAAAAAAAATACTGTCTGCTATTAACTGAAAGAATTACATGGTAAAATTTCACACTTTAAAACATTTACTGTGGCAAATGACTGAAAGCACTATTAGCTAAACAATTGTTTTTGTAGTGTTGTGAAAATGTTTCATACTTAATAATATTTGTGGACTTGAGATTTGAAGGACTTGCAAAATTGATCTATTTCAAAATGTGTTTGAACACAGGCTAGATTTGCAAAAGATGTCCCTGAAAAGCCTTGAGACTCTGAAATGTTTTTTTAAAGCAAGACTTTTTAGAAATTATGTGACTTTAAATAATTGCATGAAGTCACTATGACTTGGTTTTGTGGCTATTCTGTTTAAGGTATGCTTGCAGGCTTGGAGCTTGTGTTTGAGTTTTTCAGTTGGAGAAAGGCTCCCAGAGAACCAGTAACTCAGTTAATATCTCCTGATTCTAAAACCTTAGCTAAGAGATCAGGATCAATCTTCTCTAAGTGACTGAAGAAAACTTCTCAATATTGTGTTCGCTGAACAAGCTGTGTCTGCCAAGACGACAGAGACAACTGTGTGTGATTAGTGACTTGGCCACATATGTAAGAACATCAGATTGACAAACTCCAGAACATTCTATGCCTTATTCTTCTTTTTCTTTTTCCTTCAAATATAACTGCCATTGACCAGAATTTTGTTTTTCTGTTTAAACTCAATATTTGCAGAATAAAGTCTATTTTCCCTTTATCTGAAATATTTGCATTTGTGTTTGTGGAACGAGGGCCAGGTGGATCTCATTGAGTATGGTTGGGGTTGTTAACCTAGGCCAAGCAGGGAGCCCTGGCTGACAGATATAAAGAGGAGTCTCAGAGATTCTCCTCAATCTGGGGACTGGCTCTGAGCTAGCTGGTCAGAGTCCACGTTCTGCGTATGTGTAAATAAAGCGTGAGTTGGTAATGGGTTACCAGCCTCAATAGAGTTATTCAATATCTTCATTTTAAAACTGTGAGTTGACCAATTCTGCATCTTCCTTGAAAATGGTTTTGATTATAAATCAATAAATTGAGTAAATTCTTTTTATTAAAGAAACCTGGCTAATGGATCTTGTTATTCTAAGTCTCCTCAATGAGAAAGCATACAAGTGGTCTTATCAAGATTTAAGCAAAATATTTTTCATGTTATGCTGCAACTCATGGAGTAGTGGGACCATAGCACTCTCCAATTTCAGTCATAACAGTTGGCTATTGATTCTTTAAACCACCGAAAACAATCACTCACTTTTATAATTGTCACACATCACACTCTCCACAAAATTATATTCCTTAGAACAAACTGTACACAGTTACTTCCAACTTCCAATGATCCCTAACTCTCTGTTTCACTCAGTCTTCAAATGCCTTCCACAGGTTTTGGAGAGTTTCTTAAATCTACCACCAGCAATAAAGCATGTTCTGATGATTTTCTGTTCCTTAGTCATGCCAGAACAAAGTTACTTTATTCATAGAAGAGTGAAGGATATATCTCTTCCACGAGACACCATCCCTTTCTTGTACTGGCTGTAGGAGGTAGCAGCCATTTCTCTGTGCTAACCACACAGAATACATGTCTGTGATTTATGCAGAAGCATGTAATGTTTCAAAAATGATTTCCAATGCTTTTTTCCATGTGACAGGATGATTTACATTGACATTGTAACAAAATAGAAATGCTAACTAAATATTCTTAATCCCAGCTCACTTTTAATCCTCGAGGTAAATGAATAGTTTATAGCACAACTGTTTACAACTTGGTACCATCAGCACCTTTCTGGTTCAGTCAAGCCATTGCAAACCCAGAGATAGATTTCATTGTCTCAAAGTGTCAATACCTTGTACCTTCTTCTCAGTGAAACAATCCATGCCTCACTTTGGTCGCTAAGAATGAAACTACATAAGTTTATTGCCAAGCAAACTCCAGAAGTTCCCCCTGAGTTAAAAAATTTCACATCAACTCTCCTGTTATACTTCCAACTTTTAGCTTAAATCTAAGTCCCCTGGTTATCAATCTCTCTACTAATAGGAAAGTGCCTTTCTATCCATCCTATCTATGTACCTCACAAACTTATATACCTCTATCAAGTCCCTTTTCAAAGCAAAAAAAAAATCACACAACACCAGGTTATAGTCCAACAGGTTTATTTGGAAGCACTAGCTTTCGAAGCACTGCTCCTTCATCACAACCATCTGATGAAGAAGCAGTGCTCCGAAAGCTAGTACTTCCAAATAAACCTGTTGGAGTATAACCTGGTGTTGTGTGATTTTTAACTTTGTCCACCCCAGTCCAACACTGGCACCTCCACCTCATGACTTTTCAAAGTACACTGTTTCAAGGAAAACAACCCAATTCTTGCTCATAGCTCAGACCCTCCCAGTATATTTCAGCTGCACCCTCTCTAATGCAATCAAATTCTTCCTATAATGTGGTGACAGGACTGCACAACACTACTCCAGTTGTGACCAAATCAGTGTTTCATACAGTTCCAGCATAACCACCTTACTCTTGTATTCTGCCAATAAAGGCTAGTATCCCATTTCGTTCTGAATCACCTTATCCACTTTTAGTAATCACTTTTCAGTAATCTACGGACGCCAAGTTCCCTCTGATCATCAGTACTTCCCAGGATCTTACCATTCATGGTGTAATCCTTATCTTATTAGTCCTCTCCTCACACAATTCTTCTCATATTTCCAGTTGCATTCCATTTGCCACTGCTCTGCCAACCTGATCAGTCCAATGATATCCCCCAGACTGATATATTCCTGACATTTATGGCTAACATGCTCACTATTTCCATCCTGCCTATTTTCAAGTAATCTGCAAATGTCTCGACCATAACCCTTACATTTAAGTCCAATTTATTTATGTACACCACAGACAGCAAGGGTCCCAGCACCAAGCCCTGTGGAATCACAGTGCAACCAGATTTTCAGTCACAGAAACATTCCTCTACCATCATTCTCTGCTTCCTGCCTCTCAGAAAATTTTGGAGCCAAATGTTCCAACTTGCCTTGGTTCTCATAGGCTCTTACTTTCTTGATCAGTCTGCCATGAGGGACCTTGCTAAAGTTACATAGACCCTAATGTGATCCTATTGAAAATCCGTTAACTCAGGATAAAGCTGAGTTATTCAAATTGAAACGAATAAGTTTATTATTAATATAAACGATGACATTACTAAGCTATCAAAAAAGTCAGATCAGTAAACTAAAAAGCAAATTTATTTTCTGTAAAACATTTGAATGAACAGAAAACAAGTCACAGTACAATGCATCAATTTACTTATTCCGCATTACACAGAAAAGTAGATGACAAAAGTGGTATTGTTTTCATGAAATTGTGGTTGGCAAACCTTTTGTTCTTTACAGAGGAGAAAGACTCATTCAGCATTTTCACCTCAAATGGCAGCATGCACATGTGATGACCTATGTATTTCGATACAATTTCCCTAAGTCACCACTCCTCTTCACAGAAAATAAGATGAGGAGACATAAAAGGAGTGATTTATATTAAAGAGTGTTCTTTGTAACTACAGTACTGACCTATTTACATGAAACTGCAATAGCACAGATAAGCTGACTAGAGTTACAAGCTGCCAAATACAAAGTCTGCTGTCGCTTTGAATAATCAATTCATCAAGAAACAACATGTTACAATGACTAAAGCCAAAGGCTGTTGTTTTGTAAATGGATTCATCTCAGTGATCCAAGATTTTTGCTTTTTTTTTAAAATCACTCATGGGACAAGGGTGTCGCTAGTTGGCCAGTATTTATTGTCTGTTCCTAATTGCCCTTGAGAAGGTGGTGGTGAGCTGCCTTCATGAGCCGCTGCAGTCCATGTGCAGTAGGTTGGCCCACACAGCCCTTAGGAAGGGAATTCCACGATTTTTACCCAGTAACAGTGAAGGAACGATAATGTATTTCCAAGTCAGGATGGCTACTGACTTGGAGGGGAACTTGAGGTCATGGTATTCCCATATATCTGCTGCGCTTGTTCTTCAAGGTGGAATGGTCATTGGTTTGGAAGATGTTGCCTGAGAATCTTTGGTGAATTTCTCCAGTGCATCTTGTAGACAGTGCATACCGCTGCTACTGAGCATCTGTGGTGGACGGAGTGGATGTTTGTGGATATGGTGCCAATAAAGCAGGCTGCTTTGTCCTGAATGGTGTCAAGCTTCTTGAGTATGGGGAGTATTCCATCACACTTCTGCCTTGTGCATTTTTAGATGGTGGACAGGCTTTGGAGAGTCAGGACGTGAACTAATCGCTACAGTATTCCTAACTTCTGACCTGCTCTTGTAGACACTGTATTTAAGTGGCGAGTCCAGTTGAGTTTCTGGTCAAGGGCAACTCCTTTAATGTTGACATTGGGGAACTCAGTGATGGTAACACCATTGAAAGTGAAGGGTTTGGGGATTAGATTGTCTCTTATTGAAAATAGTCATTGCCTGGTATTTGTGTGGAGTAAATGTTCCTTGCTACTTGTCAGCCCAAGCCTGGATATCGTCCATATCTTGTTGCATTGAAACAGGGACTGCTTCAGCATCTGAGGAGTCACAAATGGGGCTGAATATAATTTACAACATCGGTGAATATCCCCACTTATGACTTTATGATGGAGGGAAGGTCATGGCTGGGCCTAGGACACTACCCCGAGGACCCCCTGCAAAGACATTGTAGAACTGAGATGACTGACCTCCAACAATCACAACCAAGCTATGACTCCAGCCAGCAGAGAGTTTGTTCCCTGATTGCTGTTAATTCCGAGAGTTCCTTGATGCCACCTTGGTCGAATGTGGTCTTGATGTCAAGGGCTGTCACTCTCCAGAATTCAGCTGTTTTGTCCATGTTTGAACCAAAGCTGTAATGAGATCAAAAGCTGATTGGCCCTGGCAGAATCTAAATTTGGTGCCAGTGAGCAGGTTATTGCTGAGCAGGTGCTGCTTGATAGCACTGTTAATGACACCTTCCATCACTAATAATCGAGAGTTGACTGATGGGGCAGTATTTGTCAGGTTGGATTGTGCTACTTTTTTTGTCCAAGACAAAGCTGGACAATTTTCCACACTGTTGGATAGATGCCAGTGTTGTAAATGTACAGGAAGGGCATGTCTAGAAGACTGACAAGTTCTGGAACATGAGTCTTCAGTACTGTTGCCGGAATGCTGTCAGGGCCCATTGACTTTACATTATCCAGTGCCTCCAATTGTTTCTTGATTTCACGGGGAATTAATCAAATCGGTTGAAGACTGGTATCTGTATTGCTGGGGACTACCAGTTTTTGGCATACCAGCGTATAAACTGGGCCAATTGGTCCAGTCAAAAGAACATAAGGGGAGTGTATTGTCCATTTTATGATATTCTCCATGTTTATGTTTCCCAAATTCAGCTATCTGGATAACTTTGCCTTAGGCTGTCAGTACTGAGTTTCTCAGTACTGACAGCCTAAGGCAAAGTTATCCAGATAGCTCAAAGTACCTTTTCGTGCAACATTGAAAGATGCTACAAGGTAGCTGCAGGACCAGATTACTAATGAGTTGTTACAGTCTAAGTGGCAGAAGCTAACAAGAAGTATGTGAGTGGTTTCAGCGGGAAGAGGTAAGGGTTTACATTGACCGAAGTTCCAGTTTTTACCATTATCTAATAACTGAGGTAAAAGCCTATTTTTCTAATCGAAATGAGGAAAATTATTTCTTGTTGAATTGTTAGAAGAAAGCAAAAGCAGGCTTTTGCAAATAGGGTTTGAATGGTAGACAGTGGTGTGCAGCAATGATGTAATAGCCTAGTCCCACTGGAGAATTACACTTCAATGTGCATTTGATACTGTACATCACTTCTGCCTGAGGTCACTTGTGAAACATAAATTAATTAGACATATATGCAGCTAAAGTGCAGCTCTGTCTGCTCATTTAGCCATGGATTGAGTTTCTGAACCCTCAACGATCCTGCCAATAACCTTCAACATTATAACATCTTCATCATTAGAACATGGTAATCTTGATGATAGGATGAGAGAATATACCACAATGCACTCAATTATTCAAATGGTAAAAAAAAGTCTAACAAAAATAAGTGCAGTACCTCTGAAAGTAAATACAAAGGAAGTGACATTTTTTAATTTGCTGAGCTGTGATTTCTGCCGTTATTTTAAATTTTGTATACAACAGTTTTTCATGGTATCATAGGATCCCTACAGTGCATTAAATGTCCATTCAGCCCATCAGGTCTGTACCAATCCTCCACACAGCATCTTACCCAAACCTACCTATCCCCATAACCTCGCAATAGCTATGATTAATCCACCTAACCTGCATATCCCGGGGCAAATTAGTATGGCCAATCCATTTAACCTGCACTGTGGAAGGAAGCCCATGCAGACACAGGGAGAATGTGCAAAATTGACACAAACAGTCACCCAAGGCTGGAAACAAACCCAGGTCCCTAGCAGTGAGAGGCAGCAGTGCTAACCACTATGCCACCATACTGTCATGAGCTCCTCTCTCTCTTTCTCCTGTTTATACTCATATGCCTTACATTCCAAGTAAAATCAGTTTAATTCTTTCCTGCTACTGGACTGAAAATGTACAGAATTCCTTCTTTAATTGCTTTAACATAGTAAAGTTAACAATAGAATTAAATTAAATTTACAATGTGTATTGTAAATTCAAAATCAGGTTTGCAAAATTTTAATGTGAGGCAAATCCTTCTCCAAATATATATAAAGATTTTTTAAAAGCCTTTCTGGTACTCTATTATTCTATCTTAATACAGATACATTGTGCACGTAACTTCTCTGATTTGGTTCCAGACAGAAATGAGTCCCATCGCCAAATTCACTTCTGGATGTGTCATCACACTCAAACAGCATCCGAGGAATTTAGCAAAAATTAGTATTGTCGGAGCTACAATATCTTGTCAGAATTTCTAATTCATGGTGAAGGTAGAATACAGTTGCTCACTCTTTAAGTCTGAATTCTGGAATTTTGGTCATTTTTCTATAAGAACTATACGCCAGTGACCATGAGTATTATTATTGTGTGCTTACATTCCTTTATACATAAACTTTATTTTATCTTTTATAAAGTCGAGAACACACAGCAAAAAAAGAAGCAAAATGCTGCAGAGGGATGCCATTTAAGCACGCTGAGAGAAAAAAACATGGGGTTCAGGAACACCAGTCAAGTCCAGGGACTTCAGAGCATTAGAAGAGGGATGAACTGTGGAGTTTGAAGACCTGAGCTAGAAGTCTTAGACTTTGGAATTACTTTGGCAAATTCATTAATTGCTTTCGCAAAAAAATGAGTTTTCTCAGAAAGAATCTCTTATCTCTTCACCTGCTGGTTGCGAAAATGGAAAGTTTATGATTTGAAGCCACCACAAGCAATGGGTTATTTTTGTGGCTGAGCCTCATTAACACAGAATTGTTGAGATATCAACATTAACTATTTTCCTTACAAGAAGCTTGCTGATTTGGAATGGCAGTTATCCAGAAGATCCCAGGTAGATAGGATAGTGAAGAAGGCATTTGGTCAGAGTATTGAGTACAGGAATTGGGAGGTCATGTTGTGGCTGTACAGGACATTGGTTAGGCCACTGTTGGAATATTGCATGCAATTCTGGTCTCCTTCCTATCGGAAAGATGTTGTAAAACTTGAAAGGGTACAGAAAAGATTTACAAGGATGTTGCCAGAGTTGGAGGATTTGAGCTATAGGGATAGGCTGAACAGGCTGGGGCTGTTTTCCCTGCAACGACTGAGGCTGAGGGGTGACCTTATGGAGTTTTATAAAATCATGAGAGGCATGGATAGGATAAATAGACAAAGTCTTTTCCCTGGGGTGAGGGCGTCCAGAATTAGAGGGCATAGGTTTATGTTGAGAGGAGAAAGATATAAAAGAGACCTAAGGGGGACCTTTTTCATGCAGAGGGTGGAATGAGCTGCCAGAGGAATTGGTGGAGGTTAGTACAATTGCAAAATTTAAAAGGCATTTGGATGGGTATATGAATAGGAAGGGTTTGGAGGGATATGGGCCGGGTACTGTCAGGTGGGACTAGATTGGGTTGGGATATCTGGTCAGCATGAACAAGTTGGACCGAAGGGTCTGTTTCCGTGCAGTACATCTCTATGACTTTGTGACTCTAAGAGAAGCCGATCTTGATCTGCCAACAACAGCACTTGAAAGAGGAACAGCAGAAGCATGAAAAGGAAGCAGGGATTTGTAATAATAGTGGAATATCCACACAACCTAGAGCAATAAATAGACCAAGCTAAAGTGTGTAAAGGAGACTGTGTTGCTGCCAGTGACTACTCACACACAGTCTACTGCATTTGCTGCTCACAATCCACACTGGTGATGCCAAATGCAATCCAGGTGACTACTTCCCAGAATATGTCTGCTCTGTCCATAGGAACAACCCTGACCTCCCAGCTGCCTGCTGTTTCCAGAATCCATCTTGCTTGGTGTATTGGTAATGTCCCTCCCCTTGTTCAAATCCCACCTACTCCAGAGGTGTGCAATAGTATCTCTGAGCAGTTTGATTAGCCAAATAGGTTTACTAAAAGCAAATGTTTGCTCCCATGCCAACATTTCTGTGCTGGGCTTGCTACAATGCTCCAATGATGCGCAGTACAGCACCTCATTTTCTACACAGGCACTTTACTGCCTTTAGGTTGCAATTTTGAATTCCATAACTTCAGAAACTGACCACATGACATCTATTTCTCTTATACTTACTTTGCTATTAGTAGAGAGGGCCCATTCTTTCCCAGTCACATCTTAATTTCCATCCATTTTAATTCTCTTTTTCATTCACCACCATCAATAACCCCTTTGACCTTTACATTGAACCTCTTCACCACCTGCCCCTTGCTCCTCATCTACCTCTGTCAAAAGTATCTAAAAAAAAATTTTTCACAACTCTTCAGTTCTGAACAAGAATTATTCTGGACACCATATGCTAATTCTGTTTCTCTCTCCACCGATGTTGCCAGACCTGCTGCATCTCTCCAGAATCCCCAGTTTCTGTTTCAGATTTCCAGTATCTGCAGTATTTTCTAATTTTCCAAACTCTGGATGATTTTAATTGTCAACAACCATAAGTTAATTAGACCTTCTTTCAGCTTGATATTAGACAGGACAGCAAGGATGGTTCCCTGAAAATTTTCGTAACTGCCTGAGAGGATTTAAAATTTCATCCAAAAAATGGCACTTCCAACAGATTCGCAACTTCGAGGACTGCATTTGAATATCAGCTTTAACATTTATTCTTAAGTTCTTGAATGGATCAGCAACCCAAACCTTCTGGTTCAGAGGAAGGGTCAGTACCAACTGAGGTATAGCAATTCTCACAAGCAACATGCAAAAGGAACTACTTCTTGCGGAAAGAATGGTGCGATGATTGAAAAGACTGTTGGGAATGGTGATCCAATCCAGTGGTCTGGGCCCATTTATACAAAACAGCTGGATGTAAGTGAAACTCGGTTGGGTTCTGATTGTGGAAGGATGGATTCAAATGGTCCAATTGTCCTTCTTTGCCTCGAGTTACCATGTGGGAAGTGAATGTCTCAGT
The DNA here is from genome assembly GCF_037043375.1 of Chiloscyllium plagiosum. Lineage (NCBI taxonomy): Eukaryota > Metazoa > Chordata > Chondrichthyes > Orectolobiformes > Hemiscylliidae > Chiloscyllium > Chiloscyllium plagiosum. Next base: position 87,753,346 of record NW_028270144.1, read on the forward strand.
CTTTGAAAATGAAAACTGACTCTCCTGTCTTCATGTGGAAATGAAGGTCATGTACAGAAATATATTATCAAGCAGAAAAGGAGATGAATGATAAGAATAGAGAGAATTTTAAATGTTTGCTATAGAATTTCGAAGAACACGCATTAAAAATGAGTGAGTGCATTCTAGTGAGTAAGAAAAATCCTCTGTCTTGGAGATGAGATCATATATAGAAATACATATCAGCAAGACATTTAGGTGCAGACATTATAGGGACAACTTTCAACTTAGCCACCTGACAGAAACCAGCGGTGGACTATTAAAAAGAAAATTTTCAATGGATCATATTGTCTTAGGTACATAGGCACAAAAGGTGGCCATTCAGCATCTCAAACCTGTTTCGCCCTTCAATGAGATCATGGTTGATCTGTGGCCTCACTCCATATACCTGCCTTTGGACTATATCTCTAAACAGCTTTGCTTAACAAAATACATCTATTTCAGATTTAAAATTAACAACTGATCCAGTATCCATTGCTGTTTGTAGACGAGAGTTCCAAACATCGTACGTAGGCTTGCTTCCCTACAGACCCTTCCCCTGTAGAGTCTTGTCCTAAATTTTAGACTCTGCCCTATAGCTCTCGAATATCTAACCAGTTTACATTTATTTACCCTGCTTTTTCCAGTCTTCAATTTTAACCCGTTTCCCTGAGCAAGTAACAATTGCACCTATCTCCCTGATGCGACTGAGGTCTTTCTTTCAGGATGCCAGTCAGGGTGTAAGGATGTAATTGCATTTGGATTATAATTTTAGTTCTGGCCTGAGAAGGGAAGCCAGTGTGACTTGTGCCAAAGACGCCCACATTCAAATGTTTCACTTAACAACAATAACATATATTAATATACAACCTTAAGTATGTCAAAGAATTTCACAATAAGTGTTACCAGCCACAATTATGCACAAACCCCTTAACAACGTATTAAGACCAAAGTTCAAAGCTCTCAAAGTAGTAATAGGAAGTTATAGAAAGAATATTATCCAGCTGGAGAGGGTTCAGAAGAGATCTACCAGGATGTTGTCAGGTATGGAAGGTTTGAGTCATAAAGAAAGGCTGGATAGGCTGGGACTTCTTTCATTGGAGCTTCGGAGATTGAGAGGCGATCTGATAGAAGTTTATAAAATAATGAGAGGTATAGATAGAGTTAATGGCTGTTGTCTTTTCCCTAAGATGGGGGATTTCAAGACTAGGAGGCATCTTTTTAAAGTGAGAGGAGAGAGTTTAAAAAAGACATAAGAGGCGAAGGTTTTATACAGAGGGTGGTTCATGAACTTGCTGAGAAAGTGGTGAATGTGGGTACAATACAACGTCTAAGAGAAATTTGGATAGATACATGAATAGGAAAGGTTTGGAAGGTTATGGGCCAGAAGCAAACAGGTGGAGCTGGTTTAGTTTGGGATTATGTTCAGCATAATGATTCTATGACTCTATGACTCTAAGTAAGTCTTAAGGAGCTCCTTGAAAGAAAAATGAGTGGTAGAGAAATTTAGTGAGCAGTTTCCAGAGCATTTGGCCTCAGCAGTTGGACACATAGCGGGTAATAATGGCACAAATAAAATCGGGGATGTTCAAGAGTCTTGCATTGAAGGGGCAAGGCCATGGACGAATTTGTAAACAAGGGTGAAAATTTTAAAATCAAGTTATCGTCAGACCAGAAATCAATGTAGGTCAGGAGAGTTAGTGATGACAGGTGAACAAATCTTGGTGACATAAGACATCGGCTTATTTTTATCTACCTTCAGTTAATGGAGAGAGGAAGATGGAAGACAACCCTGGAGTGCATTAGAATAGTCAAGTGTAGAGCAAACAAAGGTATACATGAGTAATTCAACTATAGATGAGCTCAGGCAGAAGCTGTCAGGTATTCTTCATGTGAGTGCAGAAATGTGGTCAGAAGCTCAGCATGGAACCAATTCTGAAACCAGGGCCTGAAAAGTACAGGTTTAGCATCAGACAGTTGCCATGGAAAGGGATGAAGTCAATAGGAACAGGCTAGTGATGAGACAGCCAAGAATAATAGAGGTTAAGACTACCATATACGCATAAACTTTATAAATTCTCATTCCACCTGCAAGGTTTCGTCCATTGCATGGCCATCTGCATGATAGATACTGGCTTCTGGTGATTATTGTTTAAATGGCTACATCTGACTTGACTCCAATAGTTAACAAGAACAACAGCTTAACTTTTCTTCTGAAATAATTTATATTATCCAATATGGAAGCTGGAGTAATTGCAGAGTCTCCTTTTGCTTGTTCAACTATACAAGTGTAACAGCACAACACTTGTTCATGTGTTGGAGACATACCTGATGCACTTTAGAATCAGCAGAAACCTGATTGGATTCTGTCAGCAGAAGTCGTGGTGGGCTGCCACCAACAATTGCGATAAAGGGAAGATAGGCGCATTTTACCCAAAGTACTCTCTGCGCATGTACATCCAAAGTATTTCTTTCATTTATCTGGCTATCCCCAATCATTAGAGTTATAACGACATAGAGTCACAAAGCAGTACAGCATGGAACCAGACCCTTCGGTCCAACTCATCCATGCTGACGATTTATCCTAAATTAATCTTGTCCAATTTGCCAGCATTTGGCCCATATCCCTCAAACCCTTCCTATTTATATACCCATCCAGATGCCTTTTAAATGTTTAATTGCACCAGCCTCCACCATTTCCTCTGGCAGCTCATTCCATACACACACCACCTGCTGCATGAAAACGTTGCCCCTTAGGAACCATTTTAATCTTTCCCCTCTCACTTTAAACTTATGCCCTCTAGTTTTGGAAATGCCAGGGAAATATCTTGTTTATTTACCCTACCCATGCCCCTCATGATTTTATAAACCTCTATAAGGTCACCCCCTCAGCCTCTGATGCTCCAGGGAAAATAGCCCCAGCCTATTCCCCTCTCCCTATATTTCTAACCCTCCAAACCTGGCAACATCCTTTTCTGAACCCTTTCAAGTTTTACAACATTCCTCCTGTAGCAGGGAGACCAGAATTGCATGCAGTATTCCGTAAGTGGCCTAACCAGTGTCCTCTACAACTGCAACATAAACTCTATTCTCAATGCAACGACTAATAAAGGCAAGCATACCAAATGCCTTCTTCACTATCCTATCCACCTAAGACTCCACTTTCAAGTAAATATGTTCCTGCGCTCCAAGTTCCCTTTGTTCAGTAACACTGTCCAGAATCTTACCATTAAGTATATAAGTCCTGTCCTGATTGGCCTTTCCAAAATGCAGCACCTCACATTTATCTAATTAAACTCCACTCTTTGGCCCATTGGCCCATCTGATGAAGGTCCCATTGCACTCTGAGGTAATCTTCTTCGCTATCCACTACACTTCCAAACTGACTGTAAACTTACGAACCATACCTCCTATGTTCACATCCAAATCATTTGTGTAAATGACAAAAAGCAGTGGACCAACACCGATCCTTGTGGCACTCCACTGGTCACAGGCCTCCAGTCTGAAAAGCAACCCTCCGGCACCACCCTCTGTCTTCTAACTTTAAGCTAGTTCTGTATCCAAATGGCTAGTTCTCCCTGTATTCCATGTGATCTAATCTTGCTAACTAGTCTACCATGAGGAACCTTATCGAACATGTTACTGAAGTCCATAAAGATTACATCCACTGCTCTGCCATCATCAATTCTCTTCATTACTTCTCCAAAAAACTCAATCAAGTTTGTGAGACACAATTTCTCATGCACAAAGCCATGTTGACTATCCCTAATCAGTCCTTGCCTTTCCAAATACATGTAAATCCTGTCCCTCAGGATTCCCGCCAACAATTTGCCCACCACTGACATCAGACTCACAGGTCTCCAGTTCTCCAGCTTGTCCTTACCACCTTTCTTAAATAGTGGCACCACATTAGCCAACCTCCAGTCTTCTGGCACCTCGCCTGTGGCTATCCATGATACAAGTAGCTCAGCAAGGGGCCCAGCAATCACTTCCCTAGCTTCCCACAGGGCTTTAGGGACACGTGATCAAGCCCTGGGGAATTATCCACCTTAAGCATTTTACGACTTGCAGCACCTCCTCCTCTATAATATTGACATTTTTCACAATGTCAATTTAATGTGAGTTCTGAATTTAATGCAAATTCTAATGCCATCTGTGCAAAAAGCACAGTTAACGAATATTATTTCTGTGAGTTTACTCCAAGTCGCAACCAGTAGCGATATCAAATGACAAGCCAATCACGTTTTCCCATTAGAATGTCTTGCTAATGTTTACCCATGTCGATGTTTTCAGAAAACTAGCACCTCATTTTCTTGCAAGGGTAGCCTACGTCTCTTTAGGTCTTTAGCTCCACGGTTGGAGTGTAACTACCAAGGTTGTTGGTTCAATCCTCACACTATTCAGCATCACTTGCTTTCATGTTAACCCCAAATTCTGAGAAGTCTTGCAGAACAGTATTCTCGTGTCCCCATCTCTGGGCTAGAAGTTCAAGTCTTACCAGGTGTATCATAACATGTCTAGAAAAGTTGATTAATGTAACTGGGGGTACATTTCTTTAGGAAAAACAAGGCTAGGGCATACAGGATGTAAGGTAGGATACTGGGAAACATTGAGGATCAAAGGAATCTTGGTACGCATGTACATTGGTCCTTTAAGGTAGCATGACAAGTGGATAAAGTGGTTAAGAAGCATATAGGATACTTGCCTTTGTTAGTCGAGGGACAGAGTTTCCAGCAAGGAGGTTACTGTATAAAACATTGGTTAGGGCATAGCTAGAGTATTGTGTACAGCTCTCAAATTCACATTACAGGAGGGATGTGATAGCATTGGAGAGGGTGCAGAGGCGATTCACCAGGATGTTGCCTGGGAAGTTTCAGTTCTGAAGAGAGTTTTAACAGACTGCAGTTGTTTTCCTTAAGTTCAGGGAACATGATTGAGAATGGATACATTTATGAGGGGCATAGACAGGATAGAGAGGAAGGGACTTGTCCCCATTATGGAGAGATCAGTGACAGGGGGCATGGAATTACAGTAAGCACAGATTAGAGGAAATATGAGGAAAAAGGTGGTTGGAATCTGGAACTAACTGCTTCTGAGGGTGATAATGACAGAAGTCCTCATAACATTTAAGTAGTATTTACATGTGCACATGCAATGCAAAGGCTTACAAGGCTGTGCACCAGGTGCAGGAAAATGGGATTAGAATAGTCTGGTGATTATTTTTGAATGGCATGGGTGCAATGGGCCAAAGGGCCTTTTCTTGTGCTATAGATCTCTCTGACAATGCACTTTGTAAAATTGATTGGAAACTTATGATATACATTGCGGCAACTAGGCCTTTTTATTCCCTTCAATAAGAAATAAGAACCACACAAAGCAAAGCATACAACTGCATTCCATGTAATCATTATGATAAAATGTTTCAGAACTTAAAGCCCTCCTTCTCAAAATTATACCTATTTCACCGAAAGTGCTGCTTTTCGTTTGCAAAGTTATTGACTGACTGCCTAAAGTCTTCACTTCGCTGCACCAGGTGGGTATTCTTTGCTTCTCTAATTTGACTCTGAGTTCAAGTTTACAAGCAAAACAACCTTCAAATCTCCTGGCATTTGAAGCAACAGCAGGCACTGTAATTCCAAACCGGTGACTTAATTCAGGAAACAGCTTCAATGTTAATTGCACTGCCGAATAACCATCGTTGAATAACAAAATGTCATATTTGTGCAGAAAGCATTAGAATTTTGTTTTTGCAACAATTAACAACATAGATCCGAAGACAATATTTCAACAGCCAGTGAAATAAATTCCCCAGACTCGAATAATGAAACTGATATTGGAAAAGTCAGTGGAAGTTTTAATCTTCAACGTAATTCCTTATTTCTACTTATTAGAAAAACATACAGGTTCTTTAGAACGACGAAGGTCAATGCCATTTGGAGTTAAAATATTCATTAAAATATCTATCCTAGCAAAGATTAATTCAATTACTGTAATTGGTTCAAATATTTGAGTTGCCATCAGGCAAGACCAAACCCTCTCCACGATAAGTTGACATGTTATATTTAGTTTTTGATTCTTAATTACGAGATGAAAATAATTAATTATGGTCCAGAAACGCAACGTTAACCTGTTACCTTTATAACCAGGACTTCCTAACTAACTGGCGTACATTGGTCCACCGCCTATCAGATGGCGTTTATTTCCATGCCTCGACCATACTGCACCACATCGACGGCTTTGATCGAGATGACTGCAGTTGGCTGCTGCGCATTGAGCATCGAGAGCTGTCATCAGAGGGTGAGAAACCCCCATGAGGTACAGCCCTGAGTACTAATCCAGTATGTAAACATGCACAAAGGACTGCGGCGCCGGAAAAAAGCAGAGGAGAGGAGCTCGCTGAGGTTCCTGTCCCTATGGACTGGCCAGCACTGCACTATGATCATTGTTGCTCCTCAGGGCTGATCCATTTTCCAAACTGTGCTAATGAGAACCCTAAAACATAAATATCAGTTCTGGAAATAAAGGCAGTACTTACAGTTTTTGCCCCAGTTTCTCTCTCTGTCTTTGAGGTATTCTCAAATATCCTTTAGTCTTTAACAGTGGAGTGTTGCTTCAGGACAGATCGGTGCCGCTGCAGGTTTGGCAGGGGATCCCCACGCTGAAACCGAACATAGTCCGGTAGAAGGTAATGTATGCTGAGGGTGCCGCAGCCTCAGCTGCAACCACATCATTAAACATCCAATGCTGCAGCATCAAACAATACCCACTCTCTCTCTCTCTCTCTTCCAGCACACTGCACTGCGCAGGCGTCTAGCTCATTTCAAGCAACAGGAATGACCTTTGTGTGCCGTACAGTCAAAAACATCGCAGAAGTCGCGGGAGAATTAAATCTATTACCTCAGATCATATCTCATTGACTGTCCGATTGGTCAAAACGCCTGATACCTCATAGCTAGACACTTTCACTGTACTCCCGTACTTGAGTACACGTGTCAATGAAATCTAAAAGTTAAATCTAACTTTAACTGTGCACAGATACAGCCAGCCGTATGAGTGAATTATAATCACCACTGCTAATTGGTTACGTATTTCACTTTGGACGTGATGGGCCGAGAGGCCTTTAAGTCTTGAATGACTATGATTCACATTTTAAAGCGGTAAATCCTCCATTGGTAAATGGTGGATGGAAATTAAAGAAGCAGCTTTACATTTTTGAGATGCTGTATTAACTACCTTTTTCTCGAGCCAGGCTAAGTTCATAAGAGATATTGAATAGTCTTCTACGCTTGCTATTCAACTGTTCAAAGACAGTGACTTTCACTGAAGTTTCTCCAACGGCGGAACTGTCTTCCAGGTTAAGGAGAAAAACTTAATTCTAAAGTTTACATGTCATTCAGAAGACGATTAATTAATTGGTTCTTAGCTGGACAACTTCTCTGACTTGTGTTTTGTTTTCTCTACTCCAAAAATACACATAGTTGTTTCATGAGCCAGTTCTCTAATTTATAACCTTGCTTCCTGCCTATTCCGAGTTCCCCAACTCAGAACACAATCCGCTCAATCAGAAAATCACCATTGACTCCGACCCGTGTCATTCCGCCGGTAACTTGCTTCCCTCTAACGCAAAGGTAACCACATCAAACTCCATTATGTCTCAATTATTTCATGAGCCACCTCCAAACTTGATTACTGGAACTTTTCTTTGTTGACCACGTTTCTTCCTTTATCAATTCCAGTATGTCTAAATCTTGCTGCTGGCACCCTTTCATAAATTCTCATCATCACACTAACACCCTACCTTATTGGCTCCCAGCCTGTTAACATTTCAAATTGTAATAGTCATAGAGTCATATAGACGTACAGCACAGTAACAGATCCTTCGGTCCAACTCGTCCATGCCGACCAGATATCCCAATCCAATCTAGTCCCACCTGCCGGCACCTGGCCCATATCCCTCCAAACCCTTCCTATTCATATACCTATCCAAATGCCTTTTAAATGTTGTAATTGTACCAGCCTCCACCACTTCCTCTGGCAGCTCATTCCATACAGTGAAAAAGTTGCCCCTTAGGTCTATTTTATGTCTTTCCACTCTCACCCTAAACCTATGCCCTCTAGTTCTGGACTCCCCGACCCCAGGGAAAAGACTTTGCCTATTTACCCTATCCATGCCCCTCACAATTTTGTAAACCTCTATAAGGTCACCCCTCAGCCTCCGACGCTCCAGAGAAAACAGCCCCAGTCTGTTCAGCCTCTCCCTATAGCTCAAATCCTCCAACCCTGGCAAAACCCTTGTAAATCTTTTCTGAACCCTTTCAAGTTTCACAACATCTTTCCGATAGGAAGGAGACCAGAATTGCATGCAATATTCCAACAGTGGCCTAACCAATGACCTGTATAGCCGCAACATGACCTCCCAACTCCTGTACTCAGTACTCTGACCAATAACGGAAAGCATACCAAACACCTTCACTATCCTATCTACCTACAACTCCACGTTCAAGGAGTTATGAACCTGCACTCCAAGGTCTCTTTGTTCAGCAACACTTCCTAGGACCTTATCATTAAGTGTATTAGTTCTGCTAAGATTTGCTTTCCCAAAACGCAGCACCTCGCATTTATCTGAATTAAACTCCATCTGCCACTTCTCAGCCCATCGGCCCATCTGGTCAAGATTCTGTTGTAATCTGCGGTAACCTTCTTCACTGTCCACTACAAAACAATGCAACAACATATAAATCAGTAATTGCTGCTCCCGGAATCCGAGAAAATCACCTCCAGCACCTAAAATACCTCAAAAAAGGAGCAGCTGTTATGGCCAGAAATTTTTCCCTTCCTCCATCTTGGATTACCCAGAATCCTCATGTTCATCTCTAAATCCCACGATAGTCTTATCCCAACCATCACTAACTTCACAATCCATATCTATCATATCCTCCAAAATCTCTTTCTGATTCCAAATACTTGGCATACCACGAGGAACAATCATAAGCTGCCTGGGATCAGTTTCCTGGTAGATCCCTCAACTTTCTTGAAAGCAACAACTTACATTATGTCTAGCCCATATAATGAAATAAAACATCTGTTGACATGTGGCATTTCCTTCAGTGAAAACAAGCCCCCAACCTCAACCACTTCCCAATATCAACATCCTGTTTGTTACTATTGACCAGGAACTAAACTGGAACAGGCAAAAGTTAGGACTGCAGATGCTGGAGATTAGAGTCGAGAGTGTGGTGCTGGAAAAGCACAGCAGGTCAGGCAGCATCCGAGGAGCAGGAAAATCGACGTTTCGGGCAAAGGTCCTTCATCAGGAATGAGGCTGGGTGCCTCGTGGGCGGAGAGATAAATGGGTGGGGGGGTGGAGCTGGGTGAAGGTAGTTGAACGTGCAATAGGTGGATAGGGGTGGGGGTAATAGGTCAGAGAGGAGGGTGGAGCGGATATGTGGGAAGGAAGATGGACAGGTGAGACAGGTCATGAGGATGGTGCTGAGCTGGGAGATTGGAACTGGAATAAAGTAGGGGGAGGTAAAATGAGGAAACTGGTGAAATCCACATTGATGCCATGGGGTTGAAGGGTTCCAAGGTGGAAAATGAGGCGTTGGGTGGTAAGGGTGTGGTGATGGAGGAGGTCCCGGACCTGCATGTCTTTGGCGGAGTGGAAGGGGGAGTTGAAGGGACAGTGGGGTCGGTTGGTGCGGGTGTCCTGGAGATGTTCTCTAAGCGCTTTGCGAGTAGGCGTCCAGTCTTCCCAATGTAGCGGAGACCACAGATATAGTAAATGATATATGTGGAAGTTCAGGTGAACTGTTGATGGCTGTGGCTCCTTTTGGGCTTTGGACGGAGGTGTGGGCGCAGGTTTTGCAATTCCTGTGGTGGCAGGGGAAGGTGCCATGAGGGGAGAGTGGGTTGTTGGGTGGGGGGGATATGTGGACCTGACAAGGTAGTCACGGTAGGGAATGGTCATTACGGAAAGTGGATAGGGATGGGGAGGGAAATATATCTCGGGTGGTGTGGTCCGTTTGTGGGTGGCGGAATTGGCAGAGGATGATGCGATGTAAACGACGGTTGGTGGGGTAGAAGGTGAGGACCAGGGAGGTTCTGTCTTTGTTGCGGTTGGAGGAGTGGGGTTCGAGGGCGGAGGTGCAGGAAGTGGATGAGATGCAGAACCATACAGATACTATAGTTACAATAGAAAGTCAGAGCTGGGAATTCTGCTGTAGGTAACGCACCTCCTGACTCTTAAGAGCATGTTCACCATCTTCTTGCTTGGATGAGTGCAGTCCAACAACATTCAAGAAGCTTGGAACCTCCAGAACAAAGTAAGCTGCTTAATTGCCACCCATTTAATACGTTGTATTCACTCCCTACACCGTTGACACACAGTGTGCCCTCCACAATGTGAATTGCGCAATTCACCAAGGTGCCTTTGACAGCCCCTTCCAACACCACAATCACTACCAGGGCAAGGGCAACAGATACACAGAACTACTTGAACCTGCAAGTTCTCATTTAAACCATACAGCATTCCAACTTGGATCAGTTTCTTCACTGCCCCCGGGTCAAAATCCCATAAGGTCCTCCCTAACAGTATTGTGGGTGCTCCTGTACATCACAGGCTTTGATGGTTCAAGTAGGGCACTCACCATTACTATTCTCAAGGGCAATTATGGATGGACAATCAACATTTGCCGAGGCAACAACATCCATGTCCCATCAAAGATTAGAAAACAAAATTGATTAGAATATATGTGTAACTAGGTGGTCTGTGTAACCTAAAGGACATGGTATTGAAGTTCTGTTTGGGGTTAACAAGACCACATTTACGATTTGACTTGACACAGTGCTGAGGGCAGATGGAATAAGTAGCGAGGATCTAGGGTTTATGGTCAAAGATAGAAAATGTACCTTTGTTAGAATTGTAGAGAACGTCACTTAAAATTTAATTAGGGCTGTTTCACTGCCGAGGTAGGGTTTTGATTGTGGATTAACGAGCAGTTTGAGCTGATGAAAGCAAATACAGCTATGATCTGTGTGTGGCCATACTGTACCTCTGACTTACAATGGTTCACTGATTAGTCTGAATCCCTATCCTTGGTTGAAATTTCTGCATGACCTTGCTGTAATCTGCACCTGGCCAATGAATTGCTAGAACATTTGTGCTCATCTAATTCTGGTCTCTGCTGCCATCTCACCTGTGTGGTGCAATATTGGATTTTGTTCCATAATGCTCTTGTGAAGCACATTGAGATTTTTATTTACATTAAAAGCCTAAAATAGGAGTGTTATTTGTTTTAAAAAAATAAGACAAGTTAACCAACCTAAGTTAAGTTGTTGAGGATTACAGGTACTGCAATTTATTTCAGTATTTTGAGTTTGAAGGAATAACAAAAAAAAATTGCCCTGCTCTCTATTTCATAACCCCTGTTGAGAAAACTTCATGAATGTCACGTGCTTTCATTCAATGATCAAATAGGCATGAAGGGCTGAATGGCATACTTGCGTCTGCTCCTGTTTCTTATGTTTTTAAGCCATATAGAATGGGTTTCGCCACACTGATCTCACCATTGAATTTCATAATCATAGTTGAGTAGATTCATCGTCTGGACACTTATTAGAGAGATACCTTTACCTGCAGAACAACAATACACCAGGATGAATATATTCCCAGGACTAGAAATAAACAGGCTAATGTTCATATAGTGTGTTAGTGTAAAGTGGGTTGCCAATTCACTCATAACTGTTACACATTGTCCAAAAAGTTCAATTTATTCACAAGAAGAATAAAAATTTATGCACCTAAATACTGTCTGTGGAGTTTTTCAAATAAATCACTGAGAGACTTTTCTGTGATTTTACAACAACATCAACATTCCACAGTTTTAAACTGTGTGTCTTCTTCTGGCCGATGCAAAGGATTGAATGTCTCACTGACATATTGATAAAAATAGTTTGATACAGCTGCTATCACATAATCCATTATCTGTTCCATAAAATTGCCAGTATCTGCTGTTCTATTGAAAGTGATTCCAAGGTCATAGAGAAACTTCCATTATTAAGGAAAACACTAATTTTTTTTAAAATTCAGAGCGTTTGTCATATTGCAAAATTAAACATATAGTGAATTAAATTTAACGACCAAATTCAATCTTAGGATTTCAGATCTGGATAAGATTGACTACTAATATTTTTTATATTTTTGATATTGCTGACAATGTTTATTTTTCATTGGTTTACTGCTGTAAATAACTTCCATTACCAAGAGAAAAGTTGTTACAAATATATGTTAATATTCTTATTAGGATTTCTACAACAATATTGAATCTATTTCCAAAGAGTCTCCACAGTTAAAAAAAAGAAATGATTTATAAATTAATTAAATAGAAGATTGTCACTCTGCATGAAAAACCTGGAATGCTCTGCCAAATAATACTGAGGGTGTTATTCACTGGACTGCAGTGATTCAAGAAGATATCTCGACGCCATCTTATTGAGGGCAATGAGGAGTGGGCATTAAATGCTGGCCCAGTCTGTGATGCCAAACCATCTGAATTTCTTTTTATATTATCATGATGTATCTGTGAACAGATGGAAATGAGAAACGAAATTGTACGAACTCCAGTACAAATCCTGAAGAAATCAATGAATGCTCGAGTGGATCCTGAGAATGGAGAAATATGTTACCTTACATTTTCTTTTAGAATAGTAGCAAAAGTGACCCAGAAAACTACAGGATAATGAGCTTGATATCCATTATGGACAAAATCAAATAAACCCTTACTGAACAAGAAATAAAGTTAAAGCCAATATGGCCCCATGACAACAAAGGGTTACCACCCTGAGTTACTGAACATTGTTGGATAAATTCAAATGGAGCTTGATAATGCAATATACTTGGATTTAATTCAAGTTTTTGTTACAGATCCTGGAGCTAGACTGTTCTTGAAAATAAAAGAAATGGAAATTAGTGGAAATATTTTTCAATGATCATCTGCTCGAATCTATAGCAATTGTCATCAGCCTCGGAGCATGTTATCAGTGGGGTCCTACATGAGGTTTGTTTTGGAACCTCTTTTGCTTCATTATAAAGCTAAGAGTCACAGACTAGAGTGGCTAAACATACAGGCAGTTCAATGCCAGTGAATGTTCTCAAGCCACAGTTGAACAATGGAATTGGGCAGATATGAAGCAGTTAAAATTCAAAGTAGAGAACTGCAGAGTGGATTACAGAGAACAAATCAGATCAGTAATGACTATTCTTAAAACAGAAAATAAATTAATGAACTTGAAGAATGAAATATAACAGTGACCAGGTAAATTGAAGGTGCCACAATAATGCTCAATGGGCTAAGTACAATAAATCCGATTATAGTATGCATTACAATATTAATTTTGAGTCAGTATGAATCATTATCATTGCAAATTATTAATATAATTGTACTTAAAATACTATGTGCACATCTCATCAGAACAGTTTCATACATGTATAGTTTAATGTTATGAGGTGTGGGGAGGTTACACAGGACTCTATATTCCCCCTGTAAGTTCCAGTGCACTGTAGTTTAGGATGTGCAAGGTAGAGGATGCACTGCAGTAATTCATCAAGTCTGTGTCAGCACTTCCTGGCCACAGCACATCCATCACCAGAAGGAGAAGAGTAGCATTTCCACAGGAACATCATCATTTCTCAAAGTCCCCTCCAAATAACACACAAACCTGAAATGGAGATATGCCACTGCCTATACACTGAGGCAATATCCTGGAATATTATGGCATAAAGACTGCAGCAATTCAACAAGGGATGAAACTAGCAAGGCAACAAAATGAAGCTCAGGGAATGTAATCAGTTAAATACTTAAGATTGCCACCATCTCCTAACCAGGGGTTTAGCAATGATGACAGGTGGGAAGCTTAGATGTAAAGGCCAGTGCTACAGAAACCAAAGCTACAAAAACTTAAGATGACATTTCTAGACGAATGGACTGTACCACACCTAATAGCTAGTCTTCAGCCACTCAACAGGGCAAGGACACTGCTGCTAGTGCTGTCAAGGTCATCATGGTCTTTATTTTCACTTTCATTCAGCCTTCTGAGTAGAGAGGTGGTGTTCAATTCTCCATACATTACTAACTTAAGAAGGTAACTGAGGCCTTGTAGAGGGATCATCATCATTTTTGTACCAGCTAGAGAGAAACAGGAGAAGAGAGCAGATGGATTTGCTTGGCTGGTGGACAATAGCAGGAGTGTAGGGTATAATCAACTATCTGCATGTAGTTCTTAGGGCCCCCTTGTTAATGGACAGATGTACCAGAACTGCAAGGGCTATCATTGTATGCTGTGAAGAACCAGACACTGATTACTAGGTGATAAAAGATACCGATTTCACACCTGTCTTGTGCCTCCCCCTCCAACTGGTGACTATAGGAAAGGGGCAGACCTACACTGAACATCAACAGCAACCAAGCAGTTTATGGAACTACGATTGACATTCCAAAACAATAGTCAACAGCCTGAAGTTCTTGGGAGGTGCTCTCCAGCACTCACTGGAACACGTCTCCATGTTTCTGGAGGCCTATTCCATCCTCCACAACCTTGAGGATGCAGCCCTTGCTACCAGGTCTTAAGAGGCCATCTTGGAAGGAGGAGGAAAGGCTGAGACATCTGGGACCCCTTCACTGTTCCTTTGTTTTCATGCATGTTTGTCTGGTAGATATCCTGGACTCCTGCAGATAGATGACCTATCTCTTCCTCTCAACCTCTGCCCCCAAGACCTTCAGTGCAATGTTAGAATCTTGGAGCCCACTCTTGCCTCCTGTTGCACCATAATTTACCCTTCATCCTGCTCTGACTATCTCCAGTAGTTTGTGCATCTGCTCCAGCCAGAATGTACCCCCTGTTCAAGATGTGCACACTCACTTTAAGCAGTGAAAGCGGATTTTAAATAGTCATAACCCAGCATGAGCCATTTAGGTAGCGTGAAGTTGGTCTGCTGTTTTAATCAAAAAGAACAGGCATCGGTAAATACATTATTGTTTTTGGTTTTGGGGTTCATAAAATTTAACTCCCATGGACGGTCAAATGTGATTATTTGGACCTTATCTTTGAGGAAGGGAGTTGGTTAGCTGGATAGCCAGTTCATGATGCAGAGTGATGCTCACAGTATGGGTTTAATTCCTCATGTTGCTGAGGTTATCATGAAGAGCTCTCCTTCTCAACCTCTCCCCTCACCTCAGGCATGGTAATGCTCAGGTGATGCCATCACCAGTCATCTCTCTCTCTCTGTCTCTCTCTCTCTCTCTGTCTCTTTCTGTAACGAGAGAGAAACCCAATGGCCTGGTAAGACTATGATGAATTTAACTTTGAGGATCCTTTTATGTGTAGATCATGTTACCTTTCCTGAGCTATAGAAGTACATTCACTGAATTCAAATGCCCGAAAGTATTGTTTTCACGTCACAGAATGTCTTCCTTCACTTTTAATTCCATTCATGTGTCAATTTGCAATACAAGTCTAAAATGTTCCTCTCCCAGGATGCAAACCTCTAAGATGACAGTCTATTCTAGATTTTTTTTTAAATTATAACTACCTAACGCAAATTAAAAAACTGATGATTGTTCAAGACAAGGGAAGGTTGAAAGAGAGACAGAACTAGTACATAACAAGCTGAAAGGCGTGTTTTCTCTACGTCGTTATGTCCTGTGGGGATTGAGATTGAGCTAGGTGAATGTGCAGCCTCTCTGCAGCTCTGTGCATGGCAGTCGGCATACCAACATCATGCTGCTGCAGTCACTAACCATTTCTCCAGCTGCTGTCACACAGGAACTGCAGAGATCCACACAGCAGCTGGAGAAATAGGAGGGAGCAAAGCTTGTCAAATAGCCCAAAGATTATACTCTGAAGTACTACTAAACCAATGAAGTTGTTTGTGAGTCTGCAATTCTAGCAGAACTCTTAATCCATTTAAAGCTGCTAAGTTAATGTCACTATTAAAGTAATGGAGAGAAGAATTTCAACAGCATCCATCAGGTTTCGTATACCAATATTCCACGACTTCATTCACTTTGTATGAGGTTTACTGCTATCAGTCCTCCTTTGACAATCCATCTTTTTAAGCAGTCCCTCTTGGATGATGTTGACTTACTTCCAGATTTGAAATGAGTTCTCAGGTGCCTAAAGAGTCCAGCGCATGACCTGCAGTCATAGGTGGAACAGATGGTGGTTGGCAGAATGGGAGGGTGAGATGCTCCTTTCTCTGTCAACATTTGAGTTCAGCTTGTTGTTGATGATGAGATTCAATATCCCTCCCATATACTTTCCCTCCACTGTTGGCAGTCTTTGAGTAAGGGTTTCCCAGGTGTCAATGGGAATGATTTGAAGGAGGCTTTTGGTTGTTGCCGAAGTGTTTCCTCAGCCCAGCTGGGGCTCACTTGCTGTGCTGATGCATTGAGGAAAGTGCTAGTGTCAGGAGTCTCATGGACCATGAGGCACACCCAGCAGAATTGGTCAAGCATGGCCAATATTCTGATGCTGGGGCATTGAACTGAGCAAGAACTCTGATGCTTGCACATCGATCCTGCCAAAGGATTTGCAGAATCTTAATAAGGCATAATTGGTTTGTGATGCCCACTGTATATAGTCCATTTTTCTGAGCCATATAGGAGGGTGGGTATCACGGCTCAACTATAGGCCGTAAGCTTGGTGCTATGTTTGAGCTCCTAGTCTTCAAATGCTTTCGTTCTCAGGTGTTTAAAACCTGAGTTGGCACATTGAAGGCAGTGTTAAAACTTGTCTTCAATGTCTTCCTTTTGTTATGAAGGTGAAGGCATGTACTCTACCTTTAAGAGAGAGTGTATGCTGTTTTGCAGTGAAAGCTTGCAGGCACCTGTCATGTGACTGACTAGCAGTCTCAGGGTGTACTGCAAAATTGAAAATATGTAACATCTGGCTATGAAACAAATACCTGGATTTTGGATGCTATTTTTACAACAATTCAAATTGAACCAATCAGTTTAAATTATGCCCCAGGATACTAAAAACCAATCAATTTTTAATTTATTGTTTTGCCAAACATCAAACCAATGAAACAATCAATGCTAGGGGTATAAAGAAGCAGATATTTTGACAGTTAGACAGAGAGACCAACTGCCATCACCAGAGTAACTGCCAGCAACATACTCTCTATCAAAAGTACCTTTTTCATATGAAACATTTTTGCAGCAAAAGACTGAAGATGACCCAGGGTGATCTACAGCCAGAGAAAGACATGCACTGATGATGATAACCGCTGTGTGGTTTTGAAATTAAGTTGATGTAATTTTAATATGGGTTTTATCAGACCAGTATATTGTTATAGAGTGGCAGGTAGATAACAAACATTTAAGAGAAAGTAGGCTTAGAATTGTAAATAGCTGTTGTTTAATGTTCATTTTGGAGTTAAAGAATAAATTGATGCTTTTTCTATAAATAGTGAAATTTTGGAGTTCTCTGTCACTCATACTTTAACAGATTATGGGGCAAGGTGAGCTTTTCTTGGTGTTTAGTTTAATTAGCAAAAGTGTTCACCACTGTGTCGTATCACTTAACAATAGGCGACAAGGTATGAATTGTGGGTGAAGCAATTCCACAGAGGCCAGTATCCCATCACCAAACTCCTATTTATTTACACATGGAGAGCCCTTGACACTGATCTAGCTGCCTCAGAGCCAGCTCTCAGAGTGAACAGAACCTCTGACACTCCTATTTCTATCTGTCAGCCAGGGCTCACTGACTGGGCCAGGTTAACAGCCACAATCAGGGAATTCATATTCTATAAGGGCCACCTGGCTAGCCTCATTAAAATCATTACATCCCACCCCCTCAGAATCTGAGGACAAAGGCAGGTTCTTTTTTTTTGTTCCTCCTGATGTGTTTTAGCATCGGGTCAAGTTCCTCCAACTCTGCCTCAGATATTAGATTACTTATAGTGTGGAAACAGGCCCTCCGGCCCAACAAGTCCACACCGACCCTCCAAAGAGCAACCCAACCAGACCCGTTCCCGTACATTTACCCCCTCACCTAACACTAGGGGCAATTTAGCATGGCCAATTCACCTAACCTGCACATCTTTGGACTGTGGGAGGAAACCGGAGCACCCAGAGGAAACCCATACAGACACAGGAAGAATGTGCAAACTCCACACAGGCAGTTGCCTGAGGCAGGAATTGAACCTGGGTCTCTGGTGCTGTGAGGCAGCAGTGCTAACCACTGTGCCATCATGCCACCCCCATATGTGTGGGCTGTAACACATTATAGCTCATCTCTTGCATCCAGAGCATCTCGAAAGAACTTCATTCTCTTCTTCAGGTGGCAAAGGCATCGAGGCAGCAACAACACTGTGTCCATCTCTGATTCCAAGATATCTTCAACGTTTGATCAAAACGGGAAACCCATGGCATGTTTTGCAAGGTTGCAGCTTTCAAATGGCCCACGTGCTTGTTCAAGACTGTCGCACCTACCTGAACTTTATATATCACTGAACCTGACCTCTCAATGATGATGCCTTTTACCCATGCAGAGCCTTTCATAGAATCACTCCAGTGCGAAAACAGGCCATTTGGCCCAACAAGTCCACACCAACCCTCTGAAGAGTATCCCACCCAGACCTATTACTCTACCCTACCCCTGACAAATGCACTATGGGCAATTTAGCATGGCCAACCTACCTAACCTGCACATCTTTGGATTGTGGGAGGAAACCAGATCATCTGGAGGAAACCCACGCAGATACAGGGAAAATGTGCAAATTCCACACAGATAGTCACCTGAGGCTGGAATCAAATCTGAGTCCCTAATGTTGTAAGGCAGCGGTGCTAACTGCTGAGCCACCGTGCTGCCTCATTCCCATATTTCTCAAATTTCATCCCCTGAAGTAAACTGTGTCTCTCACTGATTGGGGTCTTGCATCCAACATTCACCTTCCTGATGCTGCTTCATTCTCCCCACTCAGATCCGGGAAGATCAGATTTAACCTATTGTGGAGGTTTCTCCCTTTCAGCAACTCTGCTGGAGCTAGCCCTTGTGTGACGGGTGATCCTATAATCAAATAGGAACTGTTTGATATCTAGTGAAGCTGTAGGTTGTTTCTTTAAGCCTGTCGTCAAAGTTTGGACTGCTCTTTCAGCCAGGCCATTGGATGATGGATGGTATGGAGTTGTCCTTACATGACGAATACCATTCGACTTTAGGAAATGTTCAAAATTCCCTGCTGGTAAAAAATGGCCTGTTATCTGTGACCAACACTTCACTTCACCTAGACCATTGGAATACCTTCTGGGAAAGGTGGGACCTGCACATGAAGAACGGGTTACACCTGAACTGGAGGGGAACAAATGTCCTGGGTGGAAGATTTGCTTGTGTGATTCAGGAGGGTTTAAACTAGTTTGGCAGGGGGGATGTGAATCAGAGCCACATGTCTGAGAAGGGGTCAGTTGCAGATGGGACAGTGACAGGATATCTTGAATCTATCAGGAAGTTTTCTCACGCAATGAAACAAAGGGATCGGTTAAAATGTGTCTGCTTTAATGCAAGGAGTATCTGAAATAAGAGTGACGAACTTAGAGGAGAAAGTGAGGACTGCAGGTGCTGGAGATCAGAGCTGAAAATGTGTTGCTGGAAAAGCGCAGCAGGTCAGGCAGCATCCAAGGAGCAGGAGCATGGCTCAGTACTTGGGGCTATGATGTTGTGGCCATAACGGAGACGTGAGTTGCATAGGGGCAGGAATGGTTGCTTGATGTTCCAGGGTTTAGAATGTTTAAAAAGAATAGGGAGGGTGGAAAAAGAGAAGGGGGTGTAGCATTGCAAATCAGAGAGTGCATCACAGTTATAGAAACAAAGGTTGTTGAGGAAGGCTTGTCTACTGAGTCAGTATGGGTGGAAGTTAGGAACAGCAGGGGAACAGCCACCGCATTGGAGGTTTTCTACAGACCACCTAATAGCAGTAGAGAAATTGAAGATCTCATAGGCGGGCAGATTCTGGAAAATTGCAAAAGTAGCAGGGTTGATGTTATGGGTGATTTCAACTTTCCCAATATTGACTGGAACCTCCAAAGTGCAGATGGTTTGGATGAAGCCGTTTTTGTCAGGTGTGTTCAGGAGGGTTTCCTTACTCAGTATGTAGACAGGCCGACAAGGGGAGAGGCCATTTTGGATTTGGTGCTCGACAACGAGCCAGGACAGGTGTCAGATCTCACGGTGGGAGAGCACTTTGGTGAAAATGATCACAACTGCCTCACATTTAGCATAGCCTTGGAGAGTGAAAGGAGCAGTTACCAAGGGAAGATATTTAATTGGGGAATAGAAAATTATGATGCTATCAGACAAGAGTTGGGCAGTACAGACTGGGAGGAATTGTTCCATAGAAAGGGCACAGCAGACATGTGGAGACTATTTAAGGAGCAGTTGTTGCAAGTGATGCAAAATTTGTTCCTCTGAGACAGGTAAGAAGGGGTAAGATTAAGGAACCTTGGGTGACGAGAACAGAGGAACTTCTCGTCAAAAGGAAGAAGGCAGCGTACGTAAGATGGAGGAAGCAAGGATCTAGCACAGCTTTATAGGATTACAGGCTTGCTGGAAAGGACCTCAGAAATGGACTGAGGAGAGCCAGGAGGGGGCATGAAACAGGCTTGGCAAGAAGGATTAGGGAGAACCCAAAGGCATTTTACTCATACGTGAGGAATAAGAGAATGATCAGGGAGAAGGTAGGGCTGATCAGGGATAATGGAGGGAACATGTGTGTGGAGTCTGAACAGATAGGGGAAGCCTTAAATGAGCTTTTTGCTTCAGTTTTCACCAAGGAAAGGGACCTTATTGTGAATGAAAACTTTGAGGAGCTGGGATACAGTCTTGACCAGATCAAGGTTGATGAAGTTGATGTGCTAGAAATTTTGGAAAACATTAAGATTGATAAGTCCCCAGGGCCAGACCAGATTTACCCTAGGCTGCTCCAGGAAGCGAGAAAGGAGGTTGCTACGCCACTGGCGAGGATATTTGCCTCCTCACTCTCCACGGGAGTCATACCGGAGGATTGGAAGGAGGCAAATGTTGTTCCTCTTCTCAAGAAGGGTAATAGGGAAATCCCTGGCAATTACAGACCAGTCAGTCTTACGTCTGTGGTCGGCAAAGTTTTGGAAAGAATCCTGAGGGATAGGATGTATGACTATTTGGCAAAGCATACTATGATTAAAGGCAGTCAGCATGTTTTTGTGAGGGGCAGGTCATGCCTCACAAATCTTATTGAGTTCTTTGAGGAAGTGTCAAGACAGGTCAACGACGGTCGAGCAGTGGATGTGGTGTATATGGACTTCAGCAAGGCATTTGATAAGGTTCCCCATGGTAGGCTCATTCATAAAGTCAGGAAGTATGGGATCTAGGGAGATTTGGCTGTCTGGATTCAGAATTGATTGGCTGACAGAAGGCAGAGAGTGGTTGTAGATGGAAAGTATTCTGCCTGGAGGACGTGTTGAGTGGGGTACCGCAGGCTCTGTTCTTGGGTCTCTGTTCTTTGTAGTTTTTATAAATGACTTGGATGAGGAGGTTGAGGGGTGGGTTAGTAAATTTGCAGATGACACAAAGGTTGGAGGTGTCATCGATAGTATAGAGGGCTACTACAGGCTGCAGCGCGACATAGACAGGATGCAGAGCTGGGCTGAGAAATGGCAGATGGAGTTCAACTTGGATAAATGTGAAGTGATGCATTTTGGAAGGTCGAACTCGAATGCTGAATATAGGATTAAAGACAGGATTCTTGGCAGTGTGGAGGAACAGACGGACCTGGGTGTGCAAGTACATAGATCCCTCAAACTTGCCACCCAAGTGGATAGGGCTGTTAAGAAAGTATACGGTGTTTTGGCTTTCATTAACAGGGGGATCAAGTTTAAAGGCCACAAGGATTTGCTACAACTCTACAAGTCCCTGGTGAGACCACACTTGAAATATTGTGTCCAGTTCTGGTCGCCCTACTATAGGAAAGATACAGAGGCTTTGGAGAGTGTGCAAAGGAGGTTTACCAGGATGCTGCCTGGACTGGAGGGCTTGCCTTATGAAGAAAGGTTGAATAAGCTGGGATTTTTCTCTCTGGAAAGAAGGAGGAAGAGAGGAGACCTGATCAAGGTTTACAAAATAATGAAAGGAATAGATAGAGTCAATAGCCAGAGACTTTTCCCCAGGGCAGGATTGACTGGTACAAGAAGTTATAGTTTGAAGATATTAGGAGGAAGGTATAAAGGAAATGTCAGAGATTTGTTCTTTACGCAGAGTTGTGAATGCATGGAATGCATTGCCAGCAGTGGTGGTGGAAGCAGAGTCCTTGAGGACATTTAAGCGACTGCTGGACATGCACATGGATAGCTGTGAGTTGAGGGGTGCGTTGGTTAAGTTATTATATTTTACATTAGGGTTAATTCTTGGCACAACATCGTGGGCTAAAGGGGCTGTTCTGTGCTGTACTTTTCTATATTCTATGTTCTATGTATATTGCAAATGATGCTTGCAGTTTTTCTATCCTCATCCCTGTGTTTGATGAATGAACTCCATGCATATCAAGCCACTTTGAGTGGTTGCTCACAGTGACTAAGAACATTAAACCAATAAAAGAACCTATATAGTCAACGTATAACCGAGTCCAGGGCTTACCCAGCCATTCCCACGAAGTGGGGGGAGGGGGAGTGGGGGAAGCTGCTGGCGGTAATGTTAGCCTTTGTTGGCACTCTGGGCACTGCCCCACCAACGTGGCTGTGACTGCATCTGGCCACCAGACATAACTTCTCGCCAACATCTTCATTTTGTAAACCCTTGGATGACCCCGGTGAAGTTCAGCCCATATCTGGCAGCAACCTTTGCTCAGGACATCACTCTTACTCCCCATAATTATATGCCGTCCTCTACTGTGAGCAGGTTTCTCTGTGCCCAAACAGGTTTCAATTCTGCTTGTGACTGCCCTTTGGTTTCTCCCCATCACCACCACCTGTTTCAGTTTTGCCAGGACCGGATCTTTCTGCATCCAAAATCTGATATTGTCAGCTGTGACTGGAAGGGTGTCCAGAAATTTAAAAACCATTATGGCACCTTCCAGTGGTGCTGCCACCAGTGGTGTATCTGCCAGTGGGAGGTAGCTCAATGCATCCGCATTTGCTACTTGGCCTCCCAGACAGTGTTCCAACTTGTAATTACATGCACTTAGAGCCCACCACTGAATTCAGCCTGAAGCTATGGGCAACACTGCCTTGTCCTTTTTAAGTAGACCTATCAGGGGTTTGTACTCCATTACTATTACAAATTTATGTCTGTAAAGGTAAACCTAATGGTGGAACCATCTGACTCCAACACTTTCCTTCTCTGTCTAGGGGGCATGTATATGCTCTGCGTTAGCCAAAGTCCTGGATGTATACACTATTGGGCGTTCAGCTCCGTTGGGTCGCCTATAAGCTAATACTACCCCGATGCTGTATGGGAGGCATTGCAAGTCAATACCAGGTTTCATTTGGGATCACAGTGTGCCCACACTTTAGAAGATGAAGGCTATTTCTTCACTTCCCTGAAAGTTCTGGCTTAGCTAAGTGACCATTTCCAAGGCTGATCCTTTTTAAGAGTTGATGCCAAGGTGCCAGGGTGGAGGCCAGGTTATATCTGAACGTTCTATTATAATTCACCAGCCCACAGAAAGGCCTAAGCTCTAGTACAGACCTGGGAACCAGGGCATCTTTGATTGCTCTCACTTTATCTTCTAACAGGTGTAACCTAGTCTTATTGACTCTGCAGCCCAAGCAGGTCAGTTGGGGTGCCTGGAACACAGATCTTTCCCTTCTAAGGCATACACCAGCTCAGGAGAAGCATCTAAGGACTATGTCCAAGTCTCAAAATGCTCCTTATTGGTCTTCCCTGTTATTAGCCCGTTCATCTAGTGATCTGGAGTAACGCTTATAAAATATTTTCCATCATCCACTGAAAAATTGCACCGGCTGATGATACACCATATGGCAGTCTTGTTTATTGGTACAAACACTTACGGATATTAATTGTAGCATATTTCTGGGAATCCTCATCTAACCACAATTGCAAGTATGCATGGCCTGTATCCAGCTTCATGAAGGACAGCCCCCAGCCCCTGCCCCCTGCAGCCAGCTTTGTGTATAAATCCGCTATGTGAGGGATTGGGTATTTATCCAGTTATGAAACGCGATTTACTGTTTGTTTAAAATCCCCACAAAGGCTAACTGACCTGTCAAGCTTTACAATAGGTACGACCAGTGCTGTCCATTCTGCAAAGCTGACAAGTTTGATGATTCCTTCACTTTCCAGCATTCTGATTTCTACCTCTAATTTTTACCGTAAGGCAAATGGGTGTGCCATGCAGAATTGTGGAATTGCTTCCTGGTCAACATGCAAGGTGGCCTCGACTCCTTTGATAGTCCCAAGACCTTCCTGAAAAACGTCTAGGTATTTAATGAGGATTTCACTCAGGCAGTCAATCTTTCTCAATCAATTCCAACCCATCAAGCTTGGCCCCAAGCCTTTTACTACAACCAATGGAATTAGCTGCTCTCAGAAGGGACAGGAACCGAAGTAATACCCTTAATCTGTGAAAGCTCCCCGCTGTAGGTTCTCAGTCTAGCCAAGGTCTTGCACAAGCTTAAGAGATGGAGTCCAATGTGAATATTGTTAAAGACTGTGTCTGCCATCACCGAAACGGCAATGCCAGTATCAACCTCTATTAGAACCGGGTCACCATTTAACCAGATGCTTATTTTATTTGGTTCTTATTTGGATGCTGCTAAGCAATTTAACCACTCCAAACCAGATGTAGATCGACTTTCCAAGGTATGCACTCTCCTGGATACTGGTCCAAGAGTTCTTGTACTCAATTGAGATCAAGTGGGACTCTTTTGCTATCTCGAGTCCACATTTGCCACCATTCAAGTGGTGTTCCCCAAGCTCAGTCAGCCTGGTGAGGGTGTACACTTCCATCAGAATACCCTGCAGCCATATGCTCCACATACCACATTTTCCAATGATAAAGCCAGTTCTAGTATTTGTTTGATGTCCAGTTGGGCTTCAGCTATTTGATGTTTTTGTATGGTTACATTATTACTCTCACATACCAGACGGTCTCTCAGCATCTCATTAAGCGGTAAACCAAAGTCACATGCCTCTACCAGTCATCTTAACTTAATCCAAAGACTGATACGGATTCCTCTGGTTCTCAAATTGCTGATGTCAATAACATCTCAGAATTTGAGGAGGCTTGACATCGTGATGTTCCTTCACTAAATCCATCAACTCTTGAAAGGTTTTAGTATCTGGTACTGCAGGGAAAATTAGGCTCCCAATAACTCAAAAAGCTGTGGGTCCACAAGCTGTTAGGAGAATTACTTATTGCTTTTCATTTGCCCCAATGTCATTGTTCAGAAAAAAATAGGTCATTCTTTCCACATTCTAGGCCCAGTCTTCAATGTCAGGATCGAATGATTCAAGCTTCCCCAGTGACTACATGATGCCAGAAATGCTTTCCCCAACTCAAAGACAACTGTTGTCAGCGAATTTCTTCAGGAGCCTGCTTTTCTCCCGTCACCAATGAAATAACTCCACAGAGGCCAGTATCCTGTCACCAAGTCACCCTTTATTTACATGTGGAGAGTCCTTGACACTGATCCAGATCCGAGACACTCGCACCAATCAACCCCACCTCCCCGTGGCCGAATATCTTAATTTTCCCCTCCCACTCTGCCGAGGACATGCAGGTCCTGGGCCTCTGCCACTCCCTCACCACCCGGCACCTGGAGGAAGAACGCCTCATCTTCAGCCTCAGAACACTTCAACCCCAGGGCATCAATGTGGACTTTGGTAATGTGGCATCAGTTTCCTCATTTCCCCTCCCCCCAACCTTACCCCAGTTCCAACCTGCCAGCTCAGCACCATCCTTATGACCTGTCCTATCTGCCAATCTTCCTTCCCACCTATCCGCTCCACCCTCTTCTCCAACCTATCACCTTCATCCTCACCTCCTTCCACCTACTGCACTCTTAGATAACTTTTCCCCAGCCCCACCCCCCTCCCATTTATCTCTCCATCCCGGACACTCCCAGCCTCATTCCTGATGAAGGGCTTTTGCCCAAAACATCGATTTTCCTGCTCCCTGGATGCTGCCTGACCTGCTGTGCTTTTCCAGCACCACTCTAATATTGAAAGCTCCCTCAGAGCCAGCTCTCAGAGTGAGCAGAGCCTCTAACATTCCTGTTCTTATCTGTCAGCCATGGCTTCCTTACTGAAACAGATTAACAGCCCCTATCAGGGAGCTTATACTCTATGAGGTCTACCTGACTGACCTTATTGTACTCACTACAATGGAATCTACATTTTCTAAGGCCTAATTATGGATTTTCATAACTGTGTTTAGGGCCTGTCTATTTATTAGTGATAGAGAAAAAACAACTGATGAGCCAAAATAGTAAAGGCACTTGTCTTTGTTAACAAGAGAGTTTGTTTTATGATAACAATAGCTACAACTTATATTCTTAGATAGGCACTCTCGGGAGTTGTACAGGATACAACTTTGAGTGCGAGCAGCAGCTAAGGTAAGACAGTTTGTTTTAAAATTACTTACCGGTAGCGGGCAGCGGTGTTTTTTTTTCTCTCTTTACAGAAAGAGCGGGAGCAGCAGGGGGAAGTGACGAAGACCGGAGGGGCAGCCGGGTAGGTTTTTTTCCCTTTAAAAGCGCGCAGGAGAAGAACCCGAGGCACTACAGAGGTAGTGTCTCCCACCCGCCCTCCTCCTCTAACCTAAATAATAAGACCTGTTGTGGTAAGTAGGTAAGTGCTGCATTTTGCTTGTTGTATTCTTTAGACCCAGTTTTTTTTATAAAAGGTTACTTTCAGTGGGATGGCAGTGAAGGCAGTGCAATGTTCCTCTTGCAACATGTTTGAGGTGAGGGATTCCATGGACGTCCCTGCTGATAACACTTGCAGGAAGTGCACCCATCTCCAGCTCCTCCAAGACCGTGTTAGGGAACTGGAGCTGGAGTTGGATGAACTTAGGATCATTCGGGAGGCAGAGGGGGTCATAGATCGGAGCTTTAGGGAAGTAGTAACTCCAAAGATGGCAGATAGATGGGTGACAGTGAGGGGGACTGGGAGGAAGCAGCCAGTGCAGGGACCCCCTGCGGCCGTTCCCCTCAAGAACAAGTATACCGTTTTGGATACTTGTGGGGGGGACGACTTACCAGGGGCAAGTAACGGGGCTCAGGCCTCTGGCACGGAGCCTGTCCCCGTTACTCAGAAGGGAAGGGTGGAGAAGAGCAGAGCAATAGTAATTGGGGACTCGATAGTTCGGGGCACAGATAGGAGGTTTTGTGGGAACGAGAGAGACTCACGTTTGGTATGTTGCCTCCCAGGTGCAAGGGTACGTGATGTCTCTGATCGTGTTTTCCGGGTCCTTAAGGGGGAGGGGGAGCAGCCCGAAGTCGTGGTCCACATTGGCACCAATGACATAGGTAGGAGGAGCGCTGAGGATGTTAGGCAGGCTTTCAGGGAGCTAGGTTGGAAGCTCAGAGTTAGAACGAACAGAGTTGTTGTCTCTGGTTTGTTACCCGTGCCACGTGATAGAGAGTCAAGGAATAGGGAGAGAGAACAGTTAAATGCGTGGCTACAGGGATGGTGCAGGAGGGAGGGATTCCGGTATTTGGATAACTGGGGTTCTTTCTGGGGAAGGTGGGACCTCTATAAACAGGATGGTCTACACCTGAACCTGAGGGGCACCAGTATCCTTGGTGGGAGGTTTGCTAGTGCTCTTGGGGGGGGTTTAAACTAACTCTGCAGGGGCATGGGAACCCAGACTGTAGCTTTAGGGTGCAGGACCTGGAGTGTAGGGAGGTTAGGAACATGGCATCAATTTCAAAGGAGGGTGCCTGTAAACAGGAAAGTGGTTTGAAGTGTGTATACTTCAATGCAAGAAGTATACGAAATAAGGTAGGTGAACTTGCAGCGTGGGTTGGTACCTGGGACTTCGATGTTGTGGCTATTACGGACACATGGGTAGAACAGGGACAGGATTGGCTGTTGCAGGTTCCAGGGTTTAAATGTTTTAGTAGGGTCAGAGGTGGGGGTAAAAGAGGGGGAGGTGTGGCATTGCTTGTCAAAGATAGTATTACAGCTGTGGAAAGGACGATGGATGAAGACTCGCCATCTGAGGTAGTTTGGGCTGAGGTTAGGAATAGGAAAGGTGAGCTCACCCTGTTAGGAGTTTTTTACAGGCCTCCTAATAGTCCTAGAAACGTAGAAGAAAGGATTGCGAGGATGATTCAAGAGAAGAGTGAAAGTAATAGGGTAGTTGTTATGGGGGCTTTAACTTTCCTGATATTGATTGGGAAAGCTATAGCTCAAGTTCGTTAGATGGGTCAGTGTTTGTCCAATGTGTGCAGGAGGGTTTCCTGACACAATATGTAGATAGGCCAACAAGAGGTGAGGCCATACTGGATTTGGTTCTGGGTAATGAACCAGGCCAGGTGTTAGAATTAGAGGTAGGTGAGCACTTTGGGGACAGTGACCACAATTCGGTGACTTTTACTCTAGTGATGGAGAGGGATAAGTGTGCACTACAGGGCAAGAGTTATAGATGGGGGCAGGGAAATTATGATGCTGTGAGGCATGACTTAGGATGTGTGGCCTGGAAAAGTAAGCTTCAAGGCAAGGGTGTAATTGATATGTGGAGCTTGTTCAAGGAGCAACTATTGAGTGTCCTTGATAAGTATGTGCCCGTCAGGCAGGGAGGAAAGGGTCGTGTGAGGGAGCCGTGGTTTCATTTGGAATTGGAATCCCTTGTTAAATGGAAGAGGGCGGCCGATGTAAAGATGAGGCGTGAAGGTTCAATTGGGGCGATTGAGAGTTATAAGGTAGCCAGGAAGGACCTGAAGAGAGAGCTAAGAGCTGCAAGGAGGGGACATGAAAGGTCCTTAGTTGGTAGGATTAGGGAAAACCCTAAGGCTTTCTATAGGTATGTCAGGAATAAAAGAATGACTAGGGTAGGAATAGGTCCAGTCAAGGATAGTAGTGGGAAGTTGCGTGTGGAGGCTGAAGAGATTGGGGAGACACTGAATGAATACTTTTCGTCAGTATTCAATCAGGAACAGGACATTGTTGTCAATGTGAGTACTGAGTCACAATTAAGTAGAATGGATGGCTTTGAGGTATGTAGAGAAGAGGTGTTGGAAATTCTGGAAAGGGTGAAAATAGATAAGTCCCCTGGGCCTGATGGCATTTATCCTAGGATTCTCTGGGAAGCAAGGGAGGAGATTGCAGAGCCATTGGCCTTGATTTTTATGTCCTCGTTGTCTACAGGAGTAGTGCCAGAAGATTGGAGGCTAGCAAATGTGGTTCCCTTGTTCAAGAAGGGGAGTAGGGATAACCCTAGTAACTATAGGCCGGTGAGTCTCACTTCTGTTGTGGGCAAAATCTTAGAGAGAATTGTAAGGGATAGGATTTATGAACATCTGGATAGGAATAATGTGATCAAGGATAGTCAGCATGGTTTTGTGAAGGGCAGGTCGTGCCTCACAAACCTTATTGAATTCTTTGAGAAGGTGACTAAGGAGGTGGACGAGGGGAAAGCGGTAGATGTGGTGTATATGGATTTTAGTAAGGCGTTTGATAAGGTTCCCCATGGTAGACTACTGCAAAAAATACGGAGGTATGGCATTGAGGGTGAGTTGGAGGTTTGGATTAGGAGTTGGCTGGCTGGAAGAAGACAGAGGGTAGTAGTTGATGGCAAAGGTTCATCTTGGAGTGCTGTCACTAGCGGTGTTCCGCAAGGATCTGTTTTGGGACCATTGCTGTTTGTCATTTTTATAAATGACCTGGAGGAGGGGTTAGAAGGTTGGGTGAGCAAGTTTGCGGATGATACGAAAGTCGGAGGAGTTGTAGACAGTGAGGAAGGATGTGGCAGGTTACAGCGGGATATAGATAAGCTGCAGAACTGGGCAGAAAGGTGGCAAATGGAGTTCAATGTAGCTAAGTGTGAGGTGATTCACTTTGGTAAGAGTAATAAAAAGATGGGGTACTGGGCTAACGGTCGGATACTTGGTAGTGTGGATGAGCAGACGGATCTTGGTGTCCATGTACAAATCTTTGAAAGTTGCCACCCAGGTAAATAGTGCGGTGAAGAAGGCATATGGCGTACTGGCTTTTATTGGTAGAGGAATTGAGTTCCGGAGTACTGAGGTCATGTTGCAGTTGTATAAGACTCTGGTGCAACCACATCTGGAGTATTGTGTGCAGTTTTGGTCGCCATACTATAGGAAGGATGTGGAGGCACTGGAACGGGTGCAGAGGAGGTTTACCAGGATGTTGCCTGGTATGGTAGAAAGATCGTATGAGGAAAGGCTGAGGCACTTGGGGTTGTTTTCATTGGAGAAAAGAAGGTTTAGGGGTGACTTGATAGAGGTGTATAAGATGATTAGGGGTTTAGATAGGGTCGACAGTGAGAATCTTTTTCCACGTATGGAGTCAGCTATTACAAGGGGGCATAGCTTTAAATTAAGGGGGGGTAGGTATAGGACAGATGTTAGGGGTAGGTTCTTTACTCAGCGAGTCGTGAGTTCATGGAATGCCCTGCCAGTAGCAGTGGTGGACTCTCCCTCATTATGGGCATTTAAGCGGGCATTGGATAGGCATATGGAGGATAGTGGGCTAGTGTAGGTTAGGTGGGCTTGGATCGGCGCAACATCGAGGGCCGAAGGGCCTGTACTGCGCTGTATTCTTCTATGTTCTATGTTCTATGATACGTGAGCTCCCTTCAGGGGTGCTCATGCGGAACTCACTGTCTCATCCAGACTGTGTGACATCATCAGATAGGGTGGAGTTAATGCAATTTCAACATTAACTCTTTCAGAACCCTTACCTTGTACAACAATCATCTACTTGCATTACTGCCTTCATTTTGAACATTAACTGCTTTGTCTCTTTAGTCATACTTCCAAATATATTTGATGGCCAGCCAAAATCTCAACACTAAGAATTAGTGACCACCAATAAAAGGTTACATTCTTCTTGCAGTTGTTATTAGGCGTGTGAAAATAAATAGTATGATCTCTTGCTATTTTGAAAACATGAAGCATCCTCCAGATCCCAAGAATAATGCTGTAACTGTTTAACAAAACATATTACATTTATTTTTAGCAGGATGCAGTAAGTGTGTGTGCGCGCGCGCATGTGTGTGTATGTGTGTGAGAGAGAGAGCGATCTGTTTTATACTCAACATTGGTGGTTAGCTCAGTTGGCAAGATGACTAGAGTGTGTTACAGAATAATACTATGGCTACAGTACTTCAAGAAGACCCTGCCTCTTTAGAGTCATAGAGATGTACAGCACGGAAACAGACCCATCGGTCCAACTCGTCCATGTCGACCAGATATCCCAATCTACTCTAGTCCCATTTGCCAGCATCTGGCCTATATTCCTCTAAACCCTTCCTATTCATATACCCATCCAGATGTATTTTAAATACTGCAATTGTACCAGCCTCCACCACTTCCTCTGGCAGTTTATTCCACGCATAACCACCCTCTGCATGAAAAAGTTGCCCCTTAGGTCTCTTTCATATCTTTCCCCTCTCACCATAAACCTATGCCTCTAGTTCTAGACTCCCCTGCTGTAGGGAATAAACCTTGTCTATTTACCCTAGCCATGCCCCTCATGATTTTATAAACATCTATAAGATCACCCCTCAGCCTCTGACGCTCCAGGGAAAACAGCCCCAGCCTATCCAGCCTCTCCACGTAGCTCAAGTCCTCCAACCCTGGCAACATCCTTGTAAATCTACCTTACCCTTTTGAACATGTGCTCTTAAGCTGCACTGTATCAATTGTCTATCTCTGTCTCTTTCTCATGGAGGGAGATAGCTCTGGTCCTTCCTGGACTGTGGCTCCTTGCTGTACTGGTCAGTCTGACTGCAGTTTGGTACTAGGTGCTTTAATGCCTGGTAGTCGATGGTTAGAACAGAAGAGTCACTTAAAAAGAGATCTTTCTGAAATATTTTTGCAAAACACAGGAGACTAAAGAATGTACTGCAAAAACGTTTGCTGTTCTCATCAACATTTGTCACTTGAAATAAACCATTGTATTTATAAAAACGGGTGATTTTGTTGCATTGTTTGGATGTGAGATTAGCAATGGGAAGCCCATGATGACATACTCTCCAGTTGCTGTGACATTTCTCCACATGTGCTGCAGTGCTCCCAGGCTGCTAGCTCTGATGTCTGGTATTGTTGGCTTCCTGCAGCGACCACCATTAAATAAATGCAATCTCTTTATTGTATTCTGATGAGAAAATACTCAGACAATCCAATTTTGTGATCTGTAAGCATATAAATGAAAAGTGAGCCAGGAATATAAATGTCATGCACAATCTGCCTGCCACATTTCAATATTGTTATTTTAATGAGGCAGAGTTTTTCAATGAGCCTAATCTGGTTGTAGAGTTAGAGCTGTGTACAGCTGTTACATTAGAGGAACCAGCAATTTATGTTCCAGTAGTGAATTGTACAGCATGCACCTACTGGAAAATAACATATGCATTATAAAATGAATAACATACATGAAAGTCTGTTCATAGATTTCCATTGTTGTCATCCCCAACTGACTAATGCTTATTGAAAAATCTTACATACCTCTCTTAAATCATTCAAAGCAAGTTTTCTGAGCAAACAGCTGAACATGCAGATTAGGAAGGTCATAGGTTCAATCCTTGGATTGTGCTGAGTTAGCTGATTCCAACTAATCCTTGGCTGGTATGACAACTTATTTCATTCATCCAGGGAGAAGAACATCAGCCACAATTCATGCTCTGAGCCGCCGTACACCTCTCTGCTGGAAGTTTGTGCTGACTCATGTCAGTTGAGGACAATAACAGAGTCGGCAGAGGTAAAGAGATTGGTTAAGGGGTGAGAATATAATGCAGGGAAATGTAAGGTTATGCACATTGGCAGGAAGAATAGAGAAGTCGAACATTACTTGATAAATACTTGACTCAATACACTGAATGACGAGCTCTGCTTCTAGATCTTATGGTGTTATGTATAAAATTGGTGTCAGTTATTATGTTTTCCTTTTTGCTCAACACACAAAAGAAATTGCATCAAAAGGGCCACAACACACTGCAGCACACCAGAACTGCAAAAAGAGGAAGAAGAACACCTATACAATGTATTCGCCACAAACGGATACCCCCGCAATTTCATCAACAGATGCCTAAGGGAAAGACAACGGAATGAGGACATGCCACAACCCAAAAGACTAGCCACACTACCATACATCAAGAGCATTTCCGAACTGACAGCCAGACTACTGCGACCACTAGGACTCATAACAGCACACAAGCCAACAGCCATTCTCAGACAACAACTCACAAGAACAAAGGACCCGATACCCAGCATGAGCAAAACCAATGTAGTGTACAAAATCCCATGCCAGGACTGCACAAAACACTACATAGGACAAACAGGAAGACAGCTAACGATCCGTATCCATGAACACCAACTAGCCACGAAATGACACGACCAGCCACACACTCAGATGACAAGCAACCTGAATTCGACTGGGACAACACTACTATTATAGGACAAGCCAAACAGAGAACAGCCAGGGAATTCCTAGAGGCATGGCACTCATCCACAGATTCAATCAATAAGCACATCGACCTGGACCCAATATACCAGCCACTGCAGCGGACAGCTGGAACTGACAACCGGAAGCGGCAGGTACAAATCACTACAAATGCCGGAGGAAAGGTCACAGAAGCGCTTCACAGGAGGCTCCCAAGCACTGAGGATGTCACCTAGACAGGGGACAAAACGTCTGCAACACAAATTCCCAGCTCGGCGAACAGAACCACAACATTCTTTTCACTGTTATGCTTTGAAACCTTGCCTGATTGATTAGATTTAAGTTGGACTAAACTGCTGAAAAGGATATAAGAATGCACATGAGGCACCAAAATGATGCTTTCCAAATTTATATTGACATTCCTACCAATTTCCAATAGAATATTTCTTCCTCTTTCCATGGTTCAATTCCACAAGGATGGGTGATCTTTATAACCCCCAACCAGTTTTATGCTGAAAAAAATTACTTCTGGAATTATCACACCTCAATTAACCTATAATTAATAGGATCAAAATGATGGAGTAAAATACAAAGTTTTCTTGAGTGTAAGGAGAAATTTTATTACCTACTATGTAAGGAAATAACAAAAACCTGGTGTCAAACATACATACAAGCAAAGGCGATGGCTAGTACAGGGATGAAGGCGAAGAGAGACTGAGGAAAGTGGGTCTGTATTCGCTCGAGTTTAGAAGACCGGGAGGTGATCTGATTGAAACCTTACAAAGTTATTGCTGTACAGATGCAAGTTCAATATTTCCCCAGGCTGACGAGCCTAGAACCCAGGAATATAAGCTAAGGATAAAGGGCATGTACAGAGTGAATCAACTGGGAGACTGATCGAGGCTTCACTGTTTTTTCTGATTATGCTAATCTTCAGCTTATTCTGATTCGTGCTTATTGAGCATTTCATGAGCTTGGCTTAACACAGTCAGGTGATCATGGCAGCAACTTTCGGTCGTATTTGTTCTTCTTAACAGTCCATGAGATCTCAAGTATCAACAACCAGATTATGGAAGTTGAACTATTGAAAGTCTCCTACCATTCTCACAACACATGGGTAAGAATGAAGGGGTTTATTTCCCAGTTCCTCAGGAATTAGTATATTTTTATCTGGATTCTTCACAAAATATCAAAAGCTGCAGAAACGTCAAAAATGTTCTGCTCATTAGTAATAATCTTCAAGGTACAAAGTTGTATAGGTCTTAGAAAAGGTGTGTCCTTCGACAGGATCACTAGAGACTGTTAGAAATTAGGTCATTTGTAGCTTTAGCCATTATTAAACATTCTACAAACTATTTATGAGATAAAATTTAACACAATGTTTGACAGAGAAACACCTTTCTCAAGAATATGATGTCATGTGATCTACTACAATATTACAATGCTAATTACATTGAATGACAATTTATATGAAAGCATTAATTCTTAATGCTACAGGAGGGCATGTATGGCAAGATGATGGCATAAATGATCTCAGAGCCCAGAAAGAGGGTACATGAGGGCTCAATAAATAGGAGTCAAAGCTCGAAGGGGCAGGTTGTGTGCATTTCAGTGGTAGGGGAGGATCAGACCAAAAGCAGCAGTAGGGTAAATGATTTCTGTCCTTGTTTTTGCCTCAAGCCACTGCCTTTCAGCCTTCGCCAAAACTATGTTCAGAGCAGAAAGGCCCGTGTATCTACCACTCTTGTCATTCAAAATGTTAGTTGTGGGTTTAGAAGATGCTGTCAAAGGAGTCTATGCAGTGCATCTTGTAATTTGTTGCTGCTACTAAGTGTCAGTGGTGGAGGGAGTAAATGTTTGTAGATGTGACATCTATCAATCAATGTTTTGATGCTGAATATTGACAAGCCACTTTGGCATTGGAGGGGTTGCACTCATCAAAACAAAATTGAAAATCACACAACACCAGGTTATAGTCCAACAGGTTTAATCAGATGCACTAGCTTTCGGAGCACCTTCAATCACCTGATGAAGGAGCAGTGCTTCTGATTAAACCTGTTGGACTATAACCTGGTGTTGTGTGATTTTTAACTTTGTACACCCCAGTCCGACACCGGCATCTCCAAATCATCAAGATAAACGGGACTTGTGACTTGTAGATGGTACACTAGCTTTGAGGAGTCAAGAGGTAAGTTACTCACTGCAGGATTCCCAAATTCCAACCTGTTCTTGCAGCCATAGTATTTACATGGCTAGTCCAGTTCAGTTTCTGGACAATATGTCAAGGGGCAATGATGAGATTCTCACTTGTTGGAGGAGATTATCATTGCTTGGCACTTCCAGAATCATAGAATCCCTACAGTGTGGAAAAAGGCCATTCGGCCCACCAAATCCACACCGACCCTCCAAAGAGCATTCCACCCAGGCCCAAGACCCAACCCTATCCCTGTAACCCTGCATTTCCCATGGCTAATCCAGGTGGCATGCACCATCCTGGACACTATTGGCAAGTTAGCATTGCCAATCCACCTAATTCTGTCATGTGAATGTTACTTGCCACTTGTCAGCCCAAGTCTGGATGTTACATTTGGGCAAGAACTGCTTTAGTACCTGAAGAGTCGTGAGTGGTGCTGCAGATTGTGCAATCCTCACACCAACTCACACTTGACCTTAAAATGGAGGATGATCATTGATGAAGCAGCTGAAGATGGTGCAGTGTAAGACACTACCTTGAAGAACTTTAGTAAGAGATATTCTGGAGCTGAGATGACTAACCTCCAACAATTAAAACCATCTTCTTTTATGACCCTCAACAGCAGAAAGTTTCCCTGATTCCCATTAACTCCACTTTTGTTATGCTCCTTGATAATGCTCACATTTCAGCTTGATAGGCAGTCTTGCCTCACCTCTGGAAGTTCAACATTTTGTCCATGATTGAACCAAGGCTGCAATGACAGCAGGTGATACCAAAAGAGAGAGTCACCCTCTGGAAAACAACCACCTCCCTAACCCCACCCCCCACTTATTACTTACCGGTGAGTTGGATTTCTCCATGGCAATATGATGGCAATCTGGTAGGACCCCAAAGCCTCTCAGTGGCACTTTGACCACACGAAGCGCAAGTCTCTCATTGGCCAGCAGCTCTTGGTAGGCCAGACACCATCTTAGGAGCCAATCTCTTCTTTATTCCTTCAGAGGCCATGGGCATCATTGAATGGGCTACCATTTATTGCCCATCCCTAGTTGCCTTTGAGAATGTGGTGGTGACTGTCTTTTTTGAACTGATATGGTCCACTTTGTATAAGTTCACCAACAATGTTGTGAGATAGAGAGTTCCAGGATCCTGATTCAGTAATACTGAAGGAATTATGATATTTTCCAGGTGAGGTCGTTGACTGGTTTGGATTTTGATGGGCCTTCCTGAGAAGGGACAAAGTCAGTCTGTCGTCAGTTCTCCAAGTTGTTGTTGAGATCTCAATGCTTCAACAAGAGTTTGTCTTTTATTACAGTAGGCTTAAAAAGAGGCAAAATATTTAACTTTTTTAGGACATTCAATTTGCTGAAAACTTTTTCTGTAAATGTAGTGTTGAATGTAGACCTATATGAGAAAACAGCTCCCAGTTGTTATTAAATAATAATCAGAGAATGGTCATGCAAATCCGACATATCAATCCATTCAGTTGGATTTATTTTCACTGCAGCTGTTCCTTCTACATTTTTATGGGATGATGTAATCCTGTAAGATCCCATAGGGTCATTTAGACACATTCCCTAAAGACTACATCAGAATTCATCAAATGCTAAAGGAATCATATCAGATTTCTCTGGGACCCTGAAATTACATACCTGAGAAAAAGCAAGATACAAAAAGTTTAAAAATATATCAAAAAGTATAGATAAATTTACAAAGCAGAAGCAGCGATGAAATGTTTCCAGTTGTAGTGTTTGACTGCACTGTTTCAGATGTGAACAAGAGGATGGAGAGCGAATACAATTGCAAAAAGGAAAACTGTTCAGTGTGTTCGACAGCCCAAGCAATGTGTGCATGGTGACCTTCTAGCTTAAATGCAGCTGTTGTGCCTGGACAATCCAGGCTACCTCAGCACCGACTGAGTAAATCAATGGGGCTCAATGGCCTCCTTCTGCACTACAACAATCACTACACTGATTCTGTGCTATATCCTTAAGCAGGCCTTTCTAACACGGATTGCTATATGGTGATTCATCTCTAACAAATTCTCCCTAGCCAGATCTCGGAAAATTAAAGATAACTTACATTTTTTTTCCATTTAAAAATTTTTCTTTGATTGTTCACTTCAAGAGAAGGAAAATCAGTTCTTGTAAATGGAATGTTTTTCCATTTCCAAATAGAAAAAAAATGGAATTTTCTCCTCCTAGTCTGGCAAGCATGATGACAGAATAAAGCAAGAATGAAAACATCAGATTCTCGGCATCACAAAAATATTCCTGACTTTCCTCTCAATTCCTGATTAGCAACTTCAGAATCTTGCTAATAAGCATGATTACCTTATTACTGTGTATTTGCATCTCGTATTAGCCTAACTCACCTCATTTCTATGCAGCTTACAATTCTTCTCACCTTCCTTGAGACACTGGACAGGGCAACTCCTCAACAAGTAAGTCACAGTCGCAGCTGCAGCTCACCTCCTGCTTCCCCAGACTTTCAGACAGTTATACCTTCATCACTATGTTTCATCAACACTGTCATCCTTCAGCCTTCCTTTCTGTAATTTGGCTACAGCAAGCCATCAGCCTCACCACATCATCATCTTGGCTCTCTGAGCAGCTCACACATCATTTCAGTTCTTCAGACTTCACTTTGGAGCTCAGGAACACCTCTGAATTGGATGGTTCTGCCAGGTCACTGTGCATCTTATGCATCTGCTGTTGCACTCCCATTTACACAGGCATTTTATCGCATTTACCTTCATTTCCTTGCACTCAATCGCTTTAACACTTCATGTTGCTTTCTAAGTGCACATTGATCTTATAGAATTATAAATTCATTGAGCTTTTACATCATGGAAAAATGCCATTAGTCTATTGTGTCTGTATCAGTCATCCAGCATATGCCCTGAGTTCCAGGCTGCCAGCCTAGGTGCGAGTCATACTACTTTTTTTAGAACACAAGGTCTTCAGTGCTCAGTTATTCATCACAGAATTCCTAACATATGACCTGCTTTGTAATCACTGTATTTATAGATATATATAAATATTATTTATATAAATAAATCTATAGACAAGGTTTATTAATCTTGTCAATGTAATCCCCAGGATGCTGATAATGGCGGATTCAGGAATGGTAATGCCATTAACCATCAAGGAACAATGATTGCATTCTCTTTTATTAGAGATAGTCATTGTCTGGAACTTGTGTGGTGAGAATGTTACTTGCCAGTTTTCACCCCAAGCCTGCATGTTGTTCAGGTCTTGCTGCATATGGGTCATGGCCTGCTTCAGTATCTAAGGGATCATAGATACTAACTATTTTGCAATGAGTGATAAGCCTCCCTAATTTCACAAGAGGAGAGGAGGAGATGTTGTGGCAGGGTATTCCAGAGTTAGGACACAGATTATGTGATTAATACCAATACTGTGTAATTCAAACTGGGATCCACAAGAGGCCAGAATTGGAGGAACACAAAGATCTGAAAAGGTTGCATGACAGGTGAAGGTTACAGAGACAGAGTCGGCACAGCTTTAGTTACTTTAGGTTTGATTGTTCCACTTCTGGGCAGGTGATGGGATAGCAGTAATGTCAGTGGACTAGTAAGGAGAAAGTGAGGACTGCAGATGCTGGAAATCAGAGTCAAAAAGTGTGGTGCTGGAAAAGCACAGCAGGTCAGGCAGCATCCAAGGAGCAGGAGAGTTAATGTTTTGAGCATAAGTCCTTTATCAGGAACATCAACACTCCTGCTCCTCGGATGCTGCCTGACTGGCTGTTGGCTTTTCCAGCGCCACACATTTTGACACTGGACTAGTAACCCAGACACTGACAATAATGCAGTGGGGGCATGGGCTCATTACCATCTTGGGTGCTGTTGGAATTTAAACTAATGATTAAATCTGGAATATAAAGCTAGTCTCATTGATAGGGTGCATGACAATTACAACTAACTGATAACAATCTATCTAGTTTGTGAAATCTGACATCTGTACCCCATCTGACCTACATATAATTCCAGACTCACAACAATGTGTTGACTCTTAACAGTCCTCGACAATGTCTTTGTAAATCACTCAGTTCAAGGCTAACTAGGAATAGGCAACAAACCGTGTCACATCCCACGAAAGGAAACAAACTCTCAGCCCTCCACTATGCCCCCTTGAACTCATCCAAAACTGTGCTGCCAACATCAAACTCACACCATATTTCATTCACTCATCTCTGTATTTTCACTAAGTAATCAAGCCACTGACTAATAATAATAATCAGTCCATTCATGTGTTATTTCAAATTCCTCCATCATTTTGGACTTCCTAATGTTTCCTTGGAGGAAATTGCTGCCTATTTAGGATCAGTAATGGTGAGATAGGCAAAGTGGCAAACCAATGAATGTGGTTTCGCAAGAGAATTGTTGATGAGATAGAGCTGGGTTGCACATATAGTACCTGACATTGTAAGCATAGTAATCTGTTGATCCTGTTAAACAATCCTTCACCATCCTTCTCTTTTGAATGATGTCACCATGAGGCAATGGACAGAATAGAAATAGCAGGAGGCCAAGGATAGCTGTCATGGTCTCCAAATGTAACAGTATGGGAGCAGGAAAAGATATTATTGCAGGTGGTTCTCCACTTACTACAGGATAGATATGGGAGTGATCCGAGAGCAGTCCTCCAGGACTGGAGAACAGAGGAGAGACATTGACTGGAGAGAAATCAGAAGAATTGGGTGTTGTTGTCTTTGCCAAAGGTTGTATACAAGTTCAAAAAATGATGAGAAATGGTTTAACATAGTCACCAGATGTCTATGGTTTCCTTCAGTGGTACAATGATGAATAGGTTAGCAACGTCAAATGGACATGGATGCTCAGTTGCTATTGATATCCAACTCCTGCATGGTTTTCCCAAACGTGAAGGGATCCTTCATCCTGTAAGTGAAAAACTTGCTCAACATTGGTTTTAGCAAATTCATCTTATGCCAACTGGTCATAGATAAGATAGGGCATAAAGGGACTATCAAGTGTCTTGGATTGTCCAGAGATATGTCGATACAGTGAACTATGAAGACGAATCCCATTGTTGATATCACCCAGCAGCCCATTGTTCTTACATAAGTAACAAACTGTTCTTAATGATTGATTTAAATTTGTATCCATTGGACCTGCTACTTAGTATGACTTGAAAGCAAGCTGAATAAATTAAGACTAGTATGCATTTTACTGATGTATTGTGTTTGTTAAGGATTACCTAGGGATTACTACAACTCTACGCACGATTGATGTTTTTAATCAACCTGGCCAGGTATATTATGTCACACCCCTGGTGTAAGTGGGACTTGAACCCAGACCACCTGCCCCAGAGGAAGGGCCATAACTACTGTACCACAAATTTCCCAATTCAGTTCAGGATAAGATTGGCTTTATTGGCAACCTTGTAAATCGGATGCAAGCTTGCTGCTGAGATAGGGCCTAACAAAGCAATCCTGTGGGATAATGACTACCTTGATCAGATATTTCTTGCTAAGTATAATGCAAATACATCAAATTAGGTTCTGAAAAGTGTTCTGTTTATCTCAGATTACGGTGAGATTAAGGAGTGTCAAATGTTCAAACAAGAGGTGACGATAGCTATTTCATGCTGTGATTATACAGGAGCAACACAAATGATTTTACCACTGCTCCATCAAGGAAAAAAGACATTCTGGCTATTACACCATGTGTAATACTTGAATTTCAGTGCTGCTGTGATGTCGGTGATGCTGGCTATGTGTCCCAAACATGAGTGGACATATCAAACAGCATATATCATCAGCTGTTTGCAACAAACAAGGTATATACAGTACTGACTCTACCCAACCAGTCTATGCTTATGGAACTCAAAATATGGTGTCCAATATGAGATGTGATTTTGCATTGGGCAAAAAATATTTTCTGGATGATCTTAAGTGTGTGAAAAATTACACTGACAATGAATTTGTTAGTTGTGTTTGCAGTGTAGCATGCTTACATTTACCAGAAGCTGCATGTATTAATACACAAGGCTCTGGAAAAACATGTACACGTCTTATATCTGTTGCAACTCAATAAAGTATGGGTTAGCCATTTGCTGGCTCATTTCACAGGATAATATCTTGAACAATCAATTGCCTGGGATAAAATTTATAATTTAAACAAAGCTGACAATTATCCATTAATCATCATTAACTGGTACATTCTCCATAGCAACCCCTCCGCCAATTAGAGTGCATTTGCCAACCAATCAGCACTCTTCTCTCCTACAATAAAATGCTGCATTTTCATTAAATTGGTTTTCTAGTAAATTGACCTGATGAGTGTAAGATGTAAATCTTTGCAAAATGTGCCTTTTTTAGCAATAGAACGTGAAGTCTTGTCACATAGTTTCTTCCATTTCTTTTAGTTTATTGATCTCCATGAGGATCATGAAAGTTATAATGTAAGATTAGAAACGTTTGCTTCTTCAGTTTTAAGAGGAGGTGAATGAAAAAGTATATTTTGGAGATTTATAAAATGCCAAATAAGAAAACAATGGTTGATTCTGAGAACCCTTACTGCAAAACAAATAATAGAATGCCTACAGTGTGGAAACAGGCCATTTGGCCCATCGAATCCACACCAACTCTCCAAAGATCATCTCACCCAGATTGTCCCCAGCTCTGTAACATTGCATTACCCATGGCTAACCCACCTAACCTCCACATCCCTGGACACTATGGGGCAATTTAGCATTGCCAATCCACCTAACCTGCACATATTTGCATCGTGGGAGGAAGCTGGAGTACACCCACGCAGACTCCACTCAGACAGTTGCCCAAGGGTGGAATCAAACCCATATCCCTGGTGCTGAGAGGCAGCAGTGCTAACCACTGAACTACCATGTCACGTGATCAAAGCCAAGCTGTGCCCTAATATTAGGAAGCTCTTCATCATATACGTAGAAATCAAAGTCTAGAACAGTCTTTTGAATTTGGTAGCGGAAGAAAAGTCTTTTGAATTATTGAAAAGGCAGGTAGGTCTCAAGTTTCTATGAAAAGATGCATCTTCAGCCCAGCTACATTTTATCTCTTACAAGATATTGGTGACCCTGATAACATCAGTGAAAGAAAAAGTTAAAAAAAATCACTTTTAACAAAAGCTACAATGGAAGAACTTGCCTCACATCATTTTTTTACTCTAAGTAAATGGAAACATAACATGAACAGTAAGTACAATATCTTATAAATCCACTAGATGGAGG
This sequence comes from Chiloscyllium plagiosum, assembly GCF_037043375.1. Lineage (NCBI taxonomy): Eukaryota > Metazoa > Chordata > Chondrichthyes > Orectolobiformes > Hemiscylliidae > Chiloscyllium > Chiloscyllium plagiosum. The sequence goes on from NW_028270144.1 coordinate 87,796,429, forward strand.
CATCCTCATTGTCTTCATTGGATTTATCACAAGCAGCATGTGGGCAAGAATGAACACAATCATGTCAATGGAACAAAGCTATTCTGAAATTGTTACTCCTCATTAAAGCAGATATGTACCATTAATATAGCCTGTCAGTCTCATTTTGTAAAGGAAAACACTTTCCAGCTCAAAGATCTATTTTTCAGCAATTTTGAACTGAATTTTGCACATTAACATTTTGTTTTTTTAGCAAACATACAATGTAATGACAAATGAATGCTGCAGTAATCTAGTTGCATTGTTAGCCCTGAATCCAATTCGGCACTCTGACCACAATAGGCAGAAATCAGGTAGAGAATCACTGCAGTGAAAAGGAAACAAACATGAATCTATGTTGCATCTTAACAAGACATCAAGACATTCCAGATCACCACAAGATTAATTTTACTGTAAATAAATGCAGCATCTAATTTGTACACAGCTATGTTTCAAAAGGAGCAGACTTACATATGATTTGCCTGTGGAATGTCTGCATTTACAGATTAAGGAAAGCACAGGTCTAACTCTAGAAATATGTGAGGAAGGCATGGGAGGCCTCTTGCAAAGATAATGTGTATCATGGATTGGATCTCATGAGTTCTGTCCAAAAGCAGCAATCAATAGTTTATAGCAATGAGTACTGGCCATATAACCTACAGAATCCCCTAGACTCTAGCCTGCTCTTGTATCCACTACGGGTTGTTCTGCAAGAACGCACATTCATTAATGCGAATTCGCTATAACACCATTGACGGGTTGGAGACACTGTTTCTATAGCACAAATCTTTAAAGCATGTATTGGTTATAACACGATTCTGGTCCCATTAGCTTAAATGGTGCTGCTATTACACGATGTTCTTATAATATGGGTTGCACAAGAACTGAACTACCGCACTATTGTAGCAGAACTGACTGTATTTAAACGGCAAGTATAGTTCAGTTCCTGTTGCAGTTTCAGATCCAGCGTCGGACTATACTGTCAAATCAAAATCCACAAATCCAAACTGGTGAAAATACATCCTTAATCTTAAGGGATTGCCTAAGTGGAAGAAGATGAAGAGGATTGAGTTGAACTGGCAATGACTGCAGATAAACATGCAGGATGGTGGTACACAGTTCTATGCCTTGTGGGCGAAGCTTCCTACTGCACCATACTGTCTGAAGGCAGCAGTCTGGATTAGCTAACGGAAAGGCAACAACAAGAATGCTAGTGGAGTAGCAATGATGGGAGCATTGGGTGTCACTGCTATTCCCCTGAGGTGACCCCTCAGCAATGCTAGTAAACTGCTGGAGCACAGCTGACTAGCCAGTTTAGAGCACAGGTATCCACATCCCAGCACCAAGCTGGGTTTGTATAAAGCATGGATCCCAGGGCCTCAGTCTGAACCTCCATTGCTACACTGAGACATTTCTGCTTCTGGTGCAATTGAAGCTGAGAAACCAACCACCACACCCTGCCTCACAGGTGGTCCACAAAACGCTATCCTGGAGTTGGATGCGACTTCTATACTGGAAATGATGGGCTCCAAGCTCTGTCTGAAACCCTGTACCAACTCATGAAGCTACACTCTTCATGTTTTTTGACAGTGGTGTGAGGCAGTCAGCAGTATTTTCATACCCGTCAACGTTCTCCTGTACTCCATCCCAGCGAAGTCTTCATCACACCAGAACCTGCATGCAACCCCTCCCTGTAAATGAACAGTCCATTCCTCCTGGCCTGGCTGTAGCCCACTTGTGCACAGTGACTTAGCACATGCTAAATCCAAATCTTTAATACCCTCTAAGGTACACACGGTGCCCAATCTCTGAGCTGGTAGCTGGGATTGTTGTTGGATTAAGTGATGATAATCGTTCATCACAGATCAGTTATAACCATCTTCCATCATCATAACACTGTCTGGCTAGCCAGCGGCAATTCTTGGGAAACTGAAAACATAAATACTGAAGGGGAAGGTTGGGAAGAGGACACAACATGTGAAAAAGTCCATAGTCCTACCATCTGCAATTGCACTACATTCCAAACAGCAGGATGAAGGTGAGGAGTTGAATGTGGCACAAGGGGGAACATACTATACGTTTTTACCAGTACTTCATGTGATGGCCATTTTTTTACAGCTGTTCCCATGATACAGACCACAATCTGCTCCTCAGGGTTCAGGTAATACAGGAGAGCATGCTCCCTGCCAATTCTGCACTGCTTCATCCTGTTATGGGATGATTTGTCCTGTAAGAAAGGGAGAAGGATATCAGTGGTTGTGTTGCACTGTCTTTGGGGTGATTCTGTCTCTGACTATGACCTTCAACAGGGATGACTATGAAATAGAGTTTGTGTAAGAGATCGAAACCTCCAATAAAATAATGCAAAGACTGAAAACAATCCTCCCAATAGTTGATGGGAGGGAATTTTGGTTTCTCCAACACTGGATCTGAGACAAGCAACACGTTGTTGTAAAACAAAACAGAAAATTTTGGAAATGCTCATCAAGTCAGGCAACCTCATAATCTTAGTAACTAATTACATCATACAGATTGCTGTCATGCAAAAAAACTATAGCTTGTTTAAGAAAATAACCTTTTCTCAATAGATGGTTTACCTCTACCACCTGAGAGAAAATAGATGCTGCAAATACAAACCAAAAACAGGGTGGTAACAGCAAAGGATGTTAACAGTTCATTGTTATCAAAAGTCCAGTTACCTCATTCAACATAGTGAGACATGGTTAGGATTTGTCCCACAACATTGAGTTACTCATTATTTTTACTAAGATTAAAAAGGCAGAATAGGACCTTCAGCACTTACATTTCTGAAAACCAAGGAGTTACATAATACGAAAAGGTACCTTCTGCTCCATCACTTATATGCCAGCTCTTTGAAAAACAATCAATTCTCCTTCATGCTTCCACTCCTTCCGATACACCCCTGCAATGTTTTTCTCCTCCCTCCAGTTTGTGAGCACCACTGAATCTATTCCCACCACCTTATCAGATATTGCACTCCAACTCTTAGTCTTTCATTCTCCTAAAACATTTTTCCTCCTGTTGCCGCTGGTGTTTTTGTTAATCACCTTCAATTTGATGAAAGGTCATTTGACCAAAACCTGTATTTCCAGCATTCTCATTTTTTTAACAAGAAGAATACAAAATTCCCAAAATCTGTGGGCCTCTGGCTATTGACCTTTCAAACACTGAAAACAGTTTATCCCCCTTCAATAAAAGTCAGCATATTTGCAGTGTTCCAGGTGTTAGAGAAACAGTTAAAGAAATGGAGGTAATTATTTGAGGCGCTGTTCCAACAAGTAAAATCTATATTTGAAATCATACAGGTGATAAACAGCTTTACTTAAACACAAAGACTACCTTTTGATGTTAATAGTCTCTGGGTGGAATGATTGATTAACAGGTTCATGTCAAAACTAAGACAGCTTTTCTATTGCCAATTCAGCAGTTCCTTCTATTTCATTAATATACAAATGAACACAAAAAGGCTCTGTGGGGAACCCACAACTGCAGCATTATAGATCATAATTCAGGGTAAAGGTCATTGAGAGAATTACTGAAGTGCAGTACTACATTTTTCTTCCACAGGTTGAATATTTCAGACCACTCCTGTAAGTGAGAACCATCTTGTTCTGGCAAGCAATGTGCCTTCCTTTGCTAAATTACTGGGTGAGCTTAGGGTTAAAGCAGAGAATAAGAATTTACTTGGGCTAAACAGAATTAAATGATGGCTAGATGAAAGCTGGATTGGTTTAGTGGGTAGATTTCCTGTCTTCAAGCTACCAAGGCTGGGTTCAAGGCCCACTCTCGGACTTCTTAACATCAATAGAAGTCAGACACTGGTACACACAAGATAGTGAGTATGGTTAATGGATAAGTGGAGTGGGTTGGCAACAAGAAAGATATCTGCCACTGATTTAGTAATCAAGAGTTCCACATTGGGGACATAGGTTCAAACCCCATATTGATTATGGTGAAATTTTAAAGAGCTGGTTTCGTGATGACCATGTCTTTTTTGTTGTAAAAACCATTGTTTCATTCACGCCCTTTAGGGAAGGAATTTTGCCATCCTTACCTGGTCTGACCTACATGTGACTCCAGACAGAAAGCAATGTGATTAACTCTTAACTGCCTCTGAAATAGTCTGGCAAGCCACTCAGTTCAAGGGCAATTAGGGATGGGCAATATACATCGGCCTTGACAGTGATATGGGGCACCTCTCATCAACTATTGGAAGGATTGTTTTCAGACTTTGCATTATTTTCTTGGAGGTTTCAATCTCTGACACAAACTCTGTTTCATAGTCATAGAGATGTACAGCAGGGAAACAGACCCTTTTCATCCATGCCAACCAGACATCCTAATCACAGTGGCCCTGTGTTAGCACTGTTGCCTCACAGCGCCAGGGACCCAGGTTCAATTCTAACCTTGGCCAACTATCTGTGTGGAGTTTGCACATTTTTCCTGTGTTTGGGGTGGGTTTCCACCAGGTGCTCCAGTTTCCTCCCACTGTCCAGTGATGAGCACGTTATGTAGATTGGCCATGATAAATTGCCCTATGAAGAGAGAATGAACAACTGAGTCTGGGTGGGATGCTCTTTGTAGAGTTGGTGTAGATTTAACGGTCTAAACAGTCTCTTGGCATACTGTAGGGATGCTATGGCACCTGCATTGCAGGAATAAATATAATAAAACTGTTAACCGTGCCAAAACCAAAAGTAGTCATTGATGTGGAGGTGATCAGCCAATATTGTGGTGACTCTACATAGCATGGCACAAATTGGAAATACAAACCAACAATGGGTGAATAATTGAACAGGAGGTTTCATAATGTAAATGTGTACCAGAAGCAGACTTCGTTATCTGGGCAAGATAGAAAATAACACAGAGAATCTTGGAAATATTCAATATCTTATGGAAAGAGCAACACAATTAACATTTCGGATGGATCACCCCTTCATCATAGCTGGAAGGTGAATAGATTTTATTATAGAGACTGTGGAAAGGAAGGAGAAAATATAGGTAAGGTTTATGATTACAGTGGTGGGCAAGAGCGCCTATATAACAAAGGGGTTATGATGGAAGGCAAAATGGTAGTGGGATGCCAAAAGAAACTAGCTTAGCTTGGTCAACAATTTTTAAGCACAATGTAAATTTTTAGATTGGATACATTACATCTGAATATTGCTCATTATGTGGGAAGCTATTGTTAATTAGAGGTTTTGGTTTCATTTGGCCCACTCAATTTTAAAAAGACAAGATGAAAAACGCTGTTGAACAGGAAGAAAAATGGCTAAGGTAGTAGAAAATCTGTGGCATCATTGCAAATTGACAGCCAGCTTGGTCCAATCAGGGAGCCCTGACTAACAGGGATAAGCATCAGAGATACTGACGCTCTGTATGAGGCTGTACTATAGTCAGCGATTGTTCATGTGTAAATAAAGGGTGACTTGGTGACAGGATGCTAACATCTATTTCAGTAACCAATGATTCCCTTCTCCCTCATCCATTTGGTCTAGTTCCCCTTTGATGGACTTGTATTATTTGTTTCAACCACTCCCTGGGTTAGTGAGCTCCACATCCTCCCCGCTCTTCGACTTGTTATGACCAGGTCAGGAGGGGTGTATCAGTTCCCCTCATTCCAACCTCCCTGATTGGCTCCAACAAAGTTTCAAGTTTTTTTTAGCCTGTAGCTGTAGCTTTCTCCAATTATCCATGGGAAGGAAAAACCCCTCGTTGTTAATTAATGTCCTTTAGAGAAGGAAACCTACTATCCTTTCCCAGCCTGGCTGATATGTGACTCCAGACCCTCAGCAATGTGGTTGACTGCTCTCTGAGATATCCTAGCAAGCCACTCAGTTCAAGGGCACTTAGGGGTGGGCAATGAATGCTGGCCTTGCCAGTGAAAACAACATTCCCAAGATTGAAATAAACAAAATATTGAAATGTAATCGAAAATGTTTTCCTGTCATGGTGAACAGGCAATCACAAAGGGGCATATTTTCCTCTGGTCAGATAACCATTATTCCAATGTCGATGGGAGGTGCTCATGGGGGCCTTGTGGAATACTCCTTGTAGCAGACTCCAAGGTAATGACCCAGGAAAATGAAGAATCCTTTCACGGCAATTCCTGGAAATTATGGGTGGCTCCAATGAAATTAAGCAAAATAGTTGCAGAAGAAAAGTTAGACTATTTAATACATAGTCTAACTCCTGAATAAGTATTAGGAAGGCATCATTGTTATTGCACATATCTGCACTATACCTCCCTAGACCCCTTATAGACCCTAGATCCTGGACTGACACTGTGGCATGTGTGGCTTCTCTTCCAGAACTCATGCCTCCTGGCATCACCCTATACCCTGTGAGGGTAGGTTATCATCTGGGGTCAAGGCTCCCCATTCCCTTTTCATCATGCTGTCTGTCCTGAGGGCTACCAAGTGGGGCGATGAAGTGTAGGTTTGTACTAGACTGGCTCTCCACATAGCAGCCACCAACCCAGGGGGACACACAGACGCAGGAATGATTTGCTGCACTGCTGCAGGCTCTGGGCAATGAGGGCCATAATCTTCCAATACCTGCCTGCCACTGCTGTTGCCCAGCCTGGGAAGTGAGATGAAGTATGTGATTGCTGACTGCACAGGGTCCTGTCCTGTCTGAGGCTGAGCAGATATTTGGTCTCCAATCATCTTCTAAGTGCCAGAGGATTGGAATATTGCTTTCTCAGCCAACTGCAGAACTGTCACAGTGACGTGCTCACCAGTTTGTGATCCCACATTCTCTCCAAACCTGATGTTCCCATTGAGGTGTCAACACCTGCACTGGTTGGGGAGTGCAGGAGGCAGCCTAGCTAATGCTCTCGCTGAGGCCTTAGTACTTTTGTTAACAGACATCCAGGAGAGCATTCTGGGTATATGTGCGTTACTCCACGGGGTGGCAGATGGAGTCTGCAAGACACACACGACACATGAGATTAGATTACTTTCCATACAGTGTGGGGACAGGCCCTTCGGCCCAACAAGTCCACACCGACCCTCTGAAGAGTAACCCACCCAGACCCATTTCCCTCTAACTAATGTACCTAACACTACAGGCAATTTAGCATGGTCAATTCACCTGACCAGCACATCTTTGGACTGTGGGAGGAAACCGGGGCACCCAGAGGAAACCCACACAGACATGGGGAGAATGTGCAAACTGCACACAGACAGTCCCCCAAGGCTGGAATTGAACCTGGGTCCCTGGTGCTGTGAGACTGCAGTGCTAACCACTGAGCCACCATGCCGCCCTGAGATATCATAGCCAGTGATTAGAATTGGACTGCAACAAATGAGAATGGCTGTGCTATTAATGTGAGAGTTGCTGTATTGCAGCTGTTTTCGTACGTTGGCTCAGTGGTTAGCACTGCTGCCTCACAGTGCTAGGGACCTGGGTTCAGTTCCACCCTCAGGCAACTGTCTGTGTGGAGTCTGCACATTCTCCCTGTGTCTGTGTGGGCTTGCTCCAGTTTCCTCCCACAGCCCAAAGATGTGCAGGTTAGACAGTGCTAAATTGCCCAGAGTATCCAGGGATGTACAGGCTAGGTGGGTTAGCCATGGGAAATGCAGGGTTACTGGGATAGGGTAGTGTGTTTGGTCTTGGTGGATGCTCTTTGAAGAGCCAATGTGGATTCAATGGGCTGAATAGCTTGCTTCCACACTATAGGGATTCTTTAATTTACACATTAGGCTGGACATGGATGTTTCAGCATTTTCAATGGAGCAATTTTATTCTCCTGAGAGGTCAAGGGTTGCTCCTCATAGGTGAGGAGCTGAATGGCTGGTTGCAGAAGATCTTTTTGCATTTTTATGGGCCATCTTTCCCTATAATGGGAGAAAGGGAGGGACTGAGATAAGGCAACATCGGATGGCACCATGGTTGGTGCTGGCACAAGTGGTGGAAAGGTGATGAGGTGTTCCGAGGGCGTGAGGAGGAAGTGCAGAGGGCATGCAGGGTTAGCAGTGTGTGGTGTTGGGGTGGGTGACAGCAAATTAGGGAAAATGTTGCAGGTAATAGCAGCTCTGGTAGATCATGAGCCTTGGTGGGAGGTGGGTGAACTAGCAGCAATTAGCAGAATGCGTGTGAGATAACAGAGGGAAAAGTGCGACATTTAACTGATGCAGTAGGAAAGATCATTGACCTTCTTGCAACATGGTATCTGGTTCTCCGCAATGTGGAGACAGCATTCATCCAAGCAGTGACCTGGAACCAACCTCCAAATAATTTCTTGTTTGGTCAGTAAAGAGAAAGGGAAGGAACATAAAGCAGTGAAGCAATGTTCAGGATTGGTTTGTAGGTCAATGGTCCATGAGGGTGGGTTGAGAGATAGTTGAAAGCAGGAAGATTGAAGGCGAGGGTGGATCGATTGAGGGTGACAGAGTTCAAGAGTGTAGGGTCAATAGCTCCAGATCCTGGGTGATAATTGGATGCTCTGGAATAATTGGAAGAGGGAGCTGTTGGAAGGATTAAACGAGATGGTAGCTCAAAGGTCATCATGGAAAGGGAGGTGGATGGGCTGCAACTATAGTATCATAGTATTAATGTCTACTGTGAAAAACTGCTAAGAAGACTCACTGGAGATCAGGTGTTGCTAGGAAACTTTTATCGTGCAGGAGATTACATTCTGTGGGAGGGAGGCCATTAGGACATGGAAGATGTTCTGAATGTGGCCCAGAGCAAGGTTATGCTTTCTAATTAGTCAAAAGTAGAGGCTCAAGGAATGAAGACCACGTAAACAGAGGTACTCTCATTAACGCCTGGCTTCCTCACAGAGTTCACATTATGGATTCACAATGGGGTTCACACACCTAATATTTTTGCAACTGAGGGCACTGGAGAAGAGAATTCACCAGAGGAGGGCCTTGTTCTCTCTAAACATTGAAAATAGATGAAAGGCAACCAAGCCATTTTTGTTGCCAAGGAGTTGGTTAAGAGCAGACACCAACTACCTTCAAATGTCTGAGGGGCAATGTCAGAAATGTTTAAGGCTTTCCTGGGAGGGAAATTGGATTTGACTGAAGCTGGAACTATAGTCTTTCAACAAGAACTATAACCCTGCAGATTTTAATGTATGCAAATCATCCTCCAGGTGTACGTAGGCTTACCTTTTTCATCAATGGCTAATTCATGTTGATGGTCACCAAAGCAATGTTCTAGTATCTACTTCCAATTCCTCCTGTACCAGGGGATCTATCTGAGTAACTAGCTGGTTGCAGAAATCGAACCGTTCGATACATTGTTACTCTGTCAGGTTCAGGGATGTCCATTTTTTAAATTCATTCATGGGATGTAGGCATCACTGTCAAGGCCAGCACTTTTTTACCCATCTCTCGGGCCCTTCAAGATGTTTAAGGTCAGCTTCTTAAACCGCTGAAGTCCCTTTGGTATAAGTAGGCCAACAATGTAATTCTTGTGGGAATATTGAGATTTTGACCCAGCAACAACAGAAGGAACGATGACATGTTTCCAAGTCAGAATGGTGAATGGCTTGGAGGGAAACTTGCAGATGTTGGTTTGCCATGTTTTGATGCCTTTGTTCTTCTCGATGGGTCATGGATTTGGAAGGTGCTACTCAGGAGCCTTGGTGAAACTCTGCAGTGCATCTTGTAGATGGTACACAGTGATATTCATGAGTGTCGATGGTGGAAGGAATAACTGTTTATGGATGTGATGCCAATCAAGTGGGCTGCTTTGTCCTGAATGGTTTCAAAATCAAGGAAAGTGAACAGTATTCCATCAGAATTCTGACTTGTACTTTGTAGATGGTGGACAGGCTTTGGGAGTCAGGAGTTGAATTATTGGCTGACAGAATTCTGGATTCTGACCTGGTGTTGTAGCTGCAATATTTATATGGTTCATCCTGTTCAGTTTCTAGTCAAAGGTAACCCTTAGGATGTTGATGGTGAAGGATTCAGTGATGGTGATGCCATTGAATGTCAAGGGCAATTGTTAGATTCTCTCTTGTTGGAAATGGTCATTGCTTGGCAGTTGTGTGTTGCAAATGTTACTTACGACTTCTCAGTCCACATCTAGATATTGACCAGGTCTTGCTGCATTTGGACTTTGATAGCTTCAGTACCTGAGGAGTCGCAAATGATGCTGAATATTGTGAAATCATCAGTGAACACTTTGGACCTTTATGATGGAGGGATAGTCAATGATGAAGCAGCTGAAGATGGTTGGGCACAGGACATGACCAGCGTATCATAGGATCGTGTAGTAAAAAAGAGGCCCGTCAGTCCATTGAGTCTTTACCACCAAAGCTACGCTAATCTACACTAGTCCCATTTTCCTGCACCATTAGGGGCAGCACAGTGGCTCAGTGGTTGGCACTACTGAATCATAGCGCCAGGGATCCGGGTTCAATTCTAACATCAGGCAACTGTCTGGGTGGAGTTTGCCCATTCTCCCTGTGTCTGTGTGGGCTTCCTCCAGGTGCTCCAGTTTCCTTCCACAGTCCAAGGTTGCGCAGATTAGATAGACTGGCCATGCTGAATTACACATACTATCCAGGGAGGGTGGGTTGGATCTTCGGGGAAGGGTGCGGGTCAGTATGGGCTGAATGGCCTTCTTTCACATTGTAGGGATTCTATGCCTATACCCTTAAACGTTAAGACACTTCAAGTACTTTTTATGGTTTGTGAGGTTACCTGCCTCAAATATCACCGCATCACTACGGTGTGGAAACAGGCCATTTGCCCCAACAAGTCCACACCAACCCTGCAGAGAATATCCCACCCAGACCCATTCCCCTACCCTAATACTCTGTATTTACCCCTGACTAATGCACCTAACCTACACATCCTCAAACACTATGGGCAGTTTAGCATGGCCAATTCACCTGACCTGCACATCTTTGGACTGTGGGAGGAAACTGGAGCACCTGGAGAAAACCCACACAGACACTTGGAAAATGTGCAATCTCCACACAGACAGTCACCCAAAGTTGGAATTGAACCCAGGTCCCTGGCACTGTGAGGCAGCAGTGCTAACGACTGAGTCACCGTGCCTCCCAGACAGTACATTCCAGACCCCCACCACCCTCTGAGTGAAAAACATTTTGCTCTAGTCTCCTCTAAATCCTGTGATTCATCTGAAACATGTGCCTCTTTGTTGTTCACCCTTCAACTAAGAAGAACAGCTGCTTTCTCTCCATCCTGTCCATGCACCTCATAATCTTATACACCTCTATCAGATCTCCCCCCCACCACCTCCCCCGCCCCCCCCCCCACAACCTTTCCTGCTCCAAAGAAAACAGCTCCAGCTTATGCAGCCTCTCTTATTAGCTAAGATGCTCCATCACAGACAACATCCTGGTGAATCTCCTCTGTAGCTCCTCCAGTGCAATCATATCCTTTCATTATATGATGACCAGACCTGCACTCTTGTCTTCTAGCTGTGGCCTACCCAAAGTCCTATGCAGCCCCAACATAACCTTTCTGCCCTTACAATCTATTCCTTGACTAATTAAAGGCAAATGTCTCATATGCCTTCTTAATTAACTTAACCTACCCTACTGCCTGTGGGAGTCTGTGGGCAAGCACCCCAAAATCCTTCTTTTTCTCTGAGCTACCTAGTGTCCTGCCATAACATGAGGAACTCCTGCAGAGATGTCCCAGGGCTGAGATGATCAACCTCCAAAAACCACAACTACCAGACTCCAACCAGCAGAGAGCTTTCCCTGAATCCCATTGACTCTTGTTTTGCCAGAGCTCCTCAACGCCACATTTGGTCAAATGTGCTGTTATGTCAAGAACGGCCACTTTCATCTCACCTCACCTCTGGAATTCAGCTCCTTTTGTCCATGTTTGGACCAAAACTAAAATGGGGTCAGTGGCGCTGGTGGAACCCAAGCTGAGTATCAGCGAGCAGGTCATTACTAAGTAAGCACTGCTTGATAGTATTGTTAATTAGGCCTTCCATCATTTACTGATGATTGAGAATACACTGATGGGGCAGTAATTGGTTAAGTTGGCTTCATCCTGCTCTTTATGTACAGGACATACCTTGGCAATTTTCCACATTGTCAGCTACATGCCAGCATTGGATCTGTAAGGAGACAAACTTGGCTAGGGGCACGGCAAGTTCTGAAGCACACGTCTTCAGTACAAGTCTTTTCCGGAATATTGTCACGGCCCACAGCAATTGCAGTATCTTGTGTCACCAACTATTTCTTGATACCATATGGAGTGGATTGAATTGGCTGAATACTGGTCTTGGTGATGCTGGAGACCTCTGGAGGAGGTTGAGATGAATCATCCACTCGACATTTCTGACTGAAAATTGTTGCGAAAGCCTTACCTTTTGCAATGATGGGCACCTAAAAATCCAATGAGAAGAAAAGACGAACAATTTCAATGACAAATTATGTTTTTATTAAACAGACAAAGCAATGGTCAGACAAAAAGTTGCACCTTTTAAGATTCAAATTGGCAAAATCTGAATAGAGTTGGCCTTTAATCTCACATGGTGCCAGTCAATTCTGTACACTAGGGAGTATCTAAAGTCCAGCAGGTGGCGCACATGTGTCGGACTGATGGTGGCAGCTGCTAAAAACTGGCATCTATTCTCTCGTCATGTTGCCAATGAAGCACTCTGAAAGGCAGATGTTTGGAGTAAAGATCTTTGTTGATGCATTCCAGTTAAGAGTCACAGTAAAACAGTTCAAAGGCTTCCTCTCACTCTCCCAAGTGAAAGTGCCAAGAGATTTAAGAAAATTGAGCCAGTGGCAAGAGCCAGACAACAAACTATTTACAAGGCAATGATAGATGTTGCTCGCAAGCCTCATTGTTTTGATTATTCCAGTATTCTGCTCTATTTATGTCAATGCTTAATTGAAAACTGGATCTTTTTCAAATCCTTCAGTATAGGGTATGGTAAAAAGATAATTTAAAACATTTCAATGATTTTGGCAACATTCTTGTGTCCTGTGGCTTTCAGCCTTTATTCAGTGGTAGTCTTCTTGTTTGAACTTTCTAACTTGACTCCACATTTCAAAGGTATGAGCATATAATAAAGGCTAAGAGTCCGATTCCCTTCAAGGCACATGCTGAGGAAATGCAACAATTTGAGTAAGCTGGGGAATCACCTTGCAGCCTTGACTCCTGAACACGACAGCACAGGACACTCACAGCCACTGCCAGATAACTACAAGGGTCACCATCAGTCATTGAAAATGAGATTTCAAAACCTCAGTAAATTTGAGGGAACTAGACAACATGCTCTTTTCATTACAGTTGTCTGCTGTTCATTGCATAACCTGGTGCCCCAGAGTGCTGTAGTGCTGGATGCAGAGGAAGAGACTGAATGAGCTGCATCCTTTTATAAGGGGAATGAGCATGGGATACCTCAACATATGCCAATTAACGAAGAAGGCACTGCAGGGTTTATCTCAATGGAAGTGATGTCCATAGGAGGGAGACTCCCATCTCTCTTATTAGCAGATACTTCAGGACAAATGCAAGGAGTCACCAAAACAAGAAGTCCTCCCCAGAGGTAACCTTACTTGGCAGTCAAGGCTTTCTGTCAGGATCCCACTTTTACATGCCTTCCATATATTTAGCTTTATATATGGTAGCTCTCCAATGTTGCAGGAAAATAAAAAAAATTGAATGCCAAGATCTTTAGCTCTCGTTGAACATTAAAGGTTTTTGCAGCTATCAGACTGTTATCACCCAGGGAAATAATCTCATTGCTAAGCTATACATTTCCATGCTTGTTTCTATGGAGCATTCACGAAGCTGAAAGGAAGCAGCTCACATCTGCCTTGAGTTTCATGACCTCTTCCTTCTCAGCTGTTTAACAGACACATGAAAGCTCATTGATGTGAGGGTATCTTTGCCGGTGGAAGATATGGTGGAATTAGGTCTAGAGTGTCTTGGCATGGCTGTGTATGCCATGAGGTTTCCAGTGTAGCTGGAGCCCTTGTTCCTTCCTCCTCTGCTGCTGTACCTGCTGGAGAATATGCCTTCAACTATATCCGAGTGGTCAGCAACTTCCATTGGGATTAAAGACCCACACAGGTGCCATAGACACACATCCTCTGAAGAGAATTGCGTGCATCTAACATGTTGTGCTCTGTCCAAATCTGGCTTGCCTTCAACAACAGCTTGCCCTGCTGAGTCCATCCAATTGCTATGGCCCCCTCTCCTGAAGAAGGGCTTATGCCCGAAACATCGATTCTCCTGTTCCTTGGATGCTGCCTGACCTGCTGCGCTTTTCCAGCAACACATCTTCACCCCCTCTCCTAACAGTCTCATTGAGAGGCTCTCAACCTTCAATTTGGGAATCATTATATCTGCCAGTTGATCTTACCTGTCCAGCTATAGGTAAGCATGTGAATAAGTTGAAGAATACTTCATTTCTGGGCAATTTTACTTACCTTTGAGATGCTTGAGGGTGCCCTGTTACAATCTATAATACTTACTAATAGCACTGGTTAATTTGGTATTTTCTTTTCAGGCTTGTGGTAGTGAGTATGTGCAAATTTCAATGTAATTTCACCTCAGCAAAGCTCTCCAACTCAACTCAAAGTTTGGGAGAAGATTTGTAGCTCGGATGCTCGTTGTTGTGGTTCTGTTTGCCGAGCTGGAATTTGTGTTGCAGACATTTCGTCCCCTGTCTAGGTGACATCCTCAGTGCTTGGGAGCCTCCTGTGAAGCGCTTCTGTGATGTTTCCTCTGGCATTTATAGTGATTTGTATCTGCTGCTTCCGGTTGTCAGTTCCAGCTGTCCACTGCAGTGGCTGGTATAGTGGGTCCAGGTAGAGGTGCTTATTGATTGAATCTGTGGATGAGTGCCATGCCTCTAGGAATTCCCTGGCTGTTCTCTGTTTGGCTTGTCCTATAATAGTAGTGTTGTCCCAGTCAAACACATGTTGCTTGTCATCTGAGTGTGTGACTACTAAGGATAGCTAGTCATGTCGTTTCGTGGCGAGTTGGTGTTCATGGATGCAGGCCGTTAGCTGTCTTCCTGTTGGTCCTATGTAGTGTTTTGTGCAGTCCTTGCATGGGATTTTGTACACTACATGGGTTTTGCTCATGCTGGGTATCGGGTCCTTCGTCCTGGTGAGTTGTTGTCTGAGAGTGGCTGTTG
Organism: Chiloscyllium plagiosum; assembly: GCF_037043375.1. Classification (NCBI taxonomy): domain Eukaryota; kingdom Metazoa; phylum Chordata; class Chondrichthyes; order Orectolobiformes; family Hemiscylliidae; genus Chiloscyllium; species Chiloscyllium plagiosum. Next base: position 87,811,579 of record NW_028270144.1, read on the forward strand.
GTTTGTGTGCTGTTATGAGTCCTAGTGGTTGCAGTAGTCTGGCTGTCAGTTCAGAAATGTTTTTGATCTATGGTAGTGTGGCTAGTCCTTTTTGTTGTGGCATGTCCTCATTCCATTGTCTTTCCCTTAGGCATCTGTTGATGAAATTGCAGGGGTATCCATTTTTGTGCGAATACATTGTAGAGGTGTTCTTCTTCCTCTTTTTGCAGTTCTGGTGTATTGCAGTGTGTTGTGGCCCTTTTGAACAGTGTTTTGATGCAACTTCTTTTGTGTGTGTTGGGGTGGTTGCTTTCATAGTTCAGGACTTGATCTGTGTGTGTGGCTTTCCTGTGTACCTTTGTGGTGAATTCTCCGTTCGGTGTTCTCTGTACCATCACATCTAGGAATGGGAGTTGGTTGTCCTTTTCTTCCTCTCTAGTGAATTGGATTCCTGTGAGTGTGGCGTTGATGATCCGGTGTGTGTTCTCTATTTCTGTGTTTTTAATTATTACAAAGGTATCATCTACATATCTGACCCAGAGTTTGGGTTGAATTTGCGGTAAGACTGTTTGTTCTAACCTTTGCATTACCGCTTCTGCTATGAGTCCAGAGATGGGTGAGCCCATGGGTGTGCCGTTGATTTGTTCATATATTTGGTTGTTGAATGTGAAGTGTGTTGTGAGGCACAGGTCCAGTAGTTTGAGTATGCAGTCTTTGTTGATAGGTTCCCTGTCTTGTTGTCTGTTCTGTATGTCCAGCAGGTTGGCTATTGTTTCTCTGGCTAGGGTTTTGTTGATAGAGGTGAACAGTGCCATTACATCGAATGAGATCTCTCTGTTGTGTGTTAGTTTGGCCATTTTTTCTTTTAGTTTCTTCCTTGTCTATGTGTATATTTCTGATGATGTCCAAGAATTCCTGTGTTGATTGTATAGAGTGTCTGGATCCGCTGATCAGGTGTTTCAGTTTCTGCTGTAGTTCTTTAGCCAACTTGTGTGATGGTGTCCCTGGTAGTGATACTATGGGTCTGAGTGGGATGTTTGGTTTGTGCACTTTAGGTAGTCCATAGAATCTGGAGGTGTTGTTGCTTTCAGGTTTCATTCTTTGTAGGTCAAACCTGGTTATCTGTCCGTTTTCTTGTAGGTTCCTCAGTGTGTTGTTTATCCTATTGGTGAGCTGTGGGGTGGGGTCAAACTCCCTCTTTTGGTAGGTGTTGGTATCTGCAAGTAGTTGTTGTGCTTTTTGGATGTACTCTGCTTTGTCCAGGATGACTGTAATTCTGCCTTTGTCTGCAGGTAGTATGATTATGTTCTTATCGTTTCTTAGTGCTTTTAGTGCTTCCCTTTCCTTGGTGTTGAGGTTATGTGTTTGTCTTTTCCTTGTTATCAGGGGTACGATACTTTGTCTCACTGTTTGTTGTGTCTCTTCTGTCAGTCCATTGTTCCTGAGTGTGCATTCTAGTGCTACTAGGAAGTCTGTTGTCTTGGCGTCCCTGTGGTTGTAGTTGAGTCCCTTGGCCAGTATTGTTCTTTCCGTGTCTGTGAGCTGTCTGTGGGAGAGGTTTCTAACCCAGGTGTGTGTTGTGGTGCCCTCTCTGTTGTGTGTTAGTTTGGCCATTTTTTCTTTTAGTGCCATTTTTTTTGCGGTGTGTGGTCCTGTTCTGTCCTATGGTGACAGCCTGTTCTATGGTCCAGGTCCATTCCTGATTGGTGGTTTTTGAAATTAACGATTTTTGGCACGCAATTTCTTGTCTGAATTTGTGGAGTCTGTTGTGTGCGTCTGTAATCATTACCTGGATCATCCTGAATCCGTTCTGTCTGGCTGTGTCCCTGGCTTGTGGGTTGTTGACTGGTGGTCTGTATCTGACACATGATGGAAGGATTCGATTCTTTCGGCATTCATGCAGGAACCGGAGTTGTTCGTATGTGGCGCTTAGGTGGTTGGCACAGGATTCCCATTTCCTGGCTTGTCTTAGCATTTCTCTTCCGTAGGTGTTCAAAGTTTGGGAGAAGATTTGTAGCTCAGGTGCTCGTAGTTGTGGTTCTGTTCACCGAGCAGGGAATTTGTGTTGCAGACGTTTCGTACCCTGTCTAGGTGACATCCTCAGTGCTTGGGAGCCTCCTGTGAAGTGCTTCTGTGGTATTTCCTCCGGCATTTATAGTGGCCTGTCCCTGCCGCTTCTGGTTGTCAGTTCCAGCTGTCCGCTGCAGTGGCCGGTATATTGGGTCCAGGTCGATGTGTTTGTTGATTGAATCTGTGGATAAGTGCCTCTAGGAATTCCCTGGCTGTTCTCTGTTTGGCTTATCCTATAATAGTAGTGTTGTCCCAGTCGAACTCATGTTGCTTGTCATCTGAGTGTGTGGCTACTAAGGATAGCTGGTCGTGTCGGTTCGTGGCTACTTGGTGTTCATAGATGCTGATCATTAGCTGTCTTCCTGTTTGTCCTATGTAATGTTTTGTGCAGTCCTTGCATGGGAGTTTGTACACTACATTGGTTTTGCTCATGCTGGGTATCGGGTCCTTCGTCCTGGTGAGTTGTTGTCTGAGAGTGGCTGTTGGTTTGTGTGCTGTTATGAGTCCTAGTGGTCGCAGTAGTCTGGCTGTCAGTTCAGAAATGCTCTTGATGTATGGTAGTGTGGCTAGTCCTTTGGGTTGTGGCATGTCCTCATTCTGTTGTCTTTCCCTTAGGCATCTGTTGATGAAATTGTGGGGGTATCCACAACCGGAAGCAGCAGATACAAATCACTATAAATGCCGGAGGAAAGATCACAGAAGCGCTTCACAGGAGGCTCCCAAGCACTGAGGATGTCACCTAGACAGGGAACGAAACGTCTGCAACACAAATTCCCAGCTCAGCGAACAGAACCACATCTCCAACTCAATCTCAGCAGATTTTGTCAATAGCACTCTTCCATTCAACTCGCTTTGTAATTTCTGGTCTAGCTTCTCTGCTCCTTCTAAGTGTGGGATCAGCCACTAATGTGAGCACTTTGCTTTGAGTTTCTGAATTTGAATCCGCCCTGTGAAATTTGAAATACTAGCACGCTGCTGTGGCCAATTAAATACTTCCCCGATTGGTGAGAACTTATTAATGTCTTTTGATCCATTCCCAAATTTTACTCTAACTTCCCACAGCTTTGAGCTTCATTAGCAGCTCTTCACAAGGAACTTTATCAAATAGCTTTTGGAAGCAAACGAACACAATATTTACTGCAGGAAACATAGGCTATCAATTCCTCAAAGAAATCCAGAATTTTTTTTCACAGACCATCTGCATTGTGTTTTGAGTGATATTGCTAATTGAACAGGTTTATTTGGAAGCACTAGCTTTCGGAGTGCTGCTCCTTCATCAGGTGATCACCTGATGAAGGAGCAGCACTTTGAAAGCTAGTGCTTCCAAATAAATCTGTTGGACCAAAACTTGGCGTTGTGAGATTTTTAACTTTGTACACCCCAGTCCAATAACGGCATCTCCCAATCATTGCTAGTTGAATAATACTCAGATTTTCTTGTTAGTGATTCAATTTAATTCAATTTGCTGTGATTCAGAGCTTGACAAATACATTTGTACCGGTCTGTGTCTGTTTCATATCAATCTGTTTTCAACTTAATAGTACTTCCCCAGTGTACCACACTATTTCATTATGATTCCTTGACACATAATGAACCATTCAATATCTAATTAACAATGCAGGCAGAGATTCATAGACCTCTCCACCAAAAGGTAGAAAATGTGTGTGGCCAGATTAATAGGACCACATATGTGAGATGTTCTGATTTTTGGCAATGCTTGGAGCAATTCCACTTGTGTGTGCAGGTATGTAAACAATTTTTATGGCATGTTCATGCCTGTAGAGTGGAAGGTATATTGAGTTTATGGCACTTCTAAACATGTATAATTCACATTATATCCAGAAGTATAATAACCTTGAGGTATTATTTCGCACTGATTAAATTTAAACAGTGTTGTTTTGATGAATCACTTATACTAAGCTATCAGAACGAAATTCATGCCAAATTAAATTTGATAATAATGCAAATTCAACGTAAAATTTTAGCAACTCAGAGCTTATATCAAGTCAATTGCTGGTTGGGAGGGTACAGAATTTACTCCAGAAATCAAATCAAACTGAAGCTGTTTGATAAATGATCAACTATTACACAAATCAAGATAAAATAAAAGTTACAAAAATAGATTTGGCACTGTTCTAGTGTGTGCAAAATATTTCCAATTTCATTCCATACAATCAACTCTAAATTGGCAGACAGGTTTATGAATGCCTCATTATCCAAAACCCATCTGTCAGAAGTTGTTACATAGACTACAGTTATTGTGTTACAACATCACTGGAGTTAGTCAACATGCAAAACATAATTTTGAGGTTTATTTTACTGCTTAAGTATTATTAAAATAAGACATAATGACTAATATTAACTATATGGCTGAATAGCAATCATCTCATCTTGGACTATAATTATTACCAAATACTTTCTATAATCTGTTTTCCTCAAACAATTTTCTAAGCAAGACATAAATCATTAAGTGATATTAATTTTTTACGAGTTATAAGTGAAGATGTGGACCAACTCAGTTCAATTTTAAAAGTGTAACTAATAAACCTCATGTTGATTAATGGCATGTCATATTCATTACTTCAAACATGGACTACACTCAGTGTAGACTTTCTGGAATTGCTGTCTCTTTAAAAAATGGACATTGAAAAGCTAGACCAAAAATAAAAGAACTGCTGGAAATCAGAAATCAAAACAGAAATCTCAGCAGATGTGGCAATATATGTGCAGAGAAAGCAGAGTTAACATTTCAGGCCCAATGGCCCTTCTTTAGAACTGAGTTTAGCTGGGAAAAAGGTTGATATACAAGATGAAGATGGGTTGGGGATTGAGAGGATTACTGGCTGACAATGGGTTGTGTGTGGTAGCAACCATGTAATGACAGGCCTGGTGTGTGGGCATTGGAATAAAGACATGGGATAAGATGCTCAAGCTCTAAAGTTTTTGAACTTGATATTAGGCCCAGAAGGCTGCAGGGTCCCGAAGTGGAAAGTGGCATCCTGTTGGAGGTGGCAGAAATGGTGGCTAATGTTCGTTTGGATGTGGATGCTGGTCTGATTTTTGAATATTAAAAGGCTGCTGATAGTCATGTGACTTTTGCAATTTAGATTAGATTCCCTATAGTGTGGAAACAGGCCCTTCGGCCCAACAGGTCCACACCGACCCTCCGAGGATTAACCCACCCAGTCCCATTTCCCTCTGGCTAATGCACCAAACACTATGGGCAATTTAGCATGGCCAATTCACCTGACCTGCACATCTTTGGGAGGAAACCGGAGCACCCGGAGGAAACCTACACAGGCACGGGGAGAATCTGCAAACTCCACACAGACAGTCGCCCGAGGCTGGCATCAAACCTGGGACCCTGGTGCTGTGAGGCAGCAATGCTAACCACTGAGCCACCATGCCGCCCATAACCACTGAGCTAATTTCTGCATAGATTACCAAATGTTAAATGACCACAGATGGTGGAGGTGGTGCTCCCTTGAATGGCATGCCAAAGTGAAGCCCATCTGTAGAATTCACACCTCTTACTTCTGTGGACTTAGCCAAAATTCAATATCAGTGAACTTCCAGACCTATTTTATCTGAAATAGGTCTCAATGGCCAACATTTTTCTCCCGTTGTCCAACAATGGCTTTGAACTTCAATTGTCCCAATTAGAAAATTGAAATATTGATCAAGTAATTAGAATCGGTAACAACTAAAGAATCTTATTACCTCAAGAACTGTAAGGGGGTGGAACACAGCCAGACAGTCGGGGTGGGGGGTCGGGTTGGAACTATAGACAAAAGCAGAAAGAAAGGTAGCAACATTTGTGCCTTTAAAACGACACACTGCACACCTTAAAATCTTCAAGCCTGTTTCTTTTCAAGACCACGAATACCGATAATCAAAGTCCGAGTGATAAGACAAAAAGCCAGAAATGTTGTGACTTGATTCAAAATCATTTCTTTGAGTGAATTCTGCAACAATTCTGTATAATACTTAGTATTAAATTTACCTGGAATACCTGTCAGGAGTGAAACACTTTCTTTGCTGGGCCAACAGTGTATGCTTCGTCCTTGTCAAGCCGAACATGTCAATTACAAACTATGCTCTGTTTACTCATAACAGTGCGCTGTGCTATACACCTGTACTTTTCCTCAAGTGAGTGTGCGTGAGTGCTGAGTGAGTGACATAGTGCTAAACTTTCAGGGTGAATGCATGAATAAATAATATTCTTTATTTAAACACACGAAAGCTTTGCGCTGTTTATTCAAAGTGTCACCCTCTCAGGGTTTAAGAAACACAGAAGTCTTCCTTTCCAAAAACACACAGAATACAGACAGTAAAGGAAGGGAATTAGAGTTTTGATTCTCTTTCATTCCTGTCTCTAATACAAGATTTTATTATAACTGGTATTAAACCTGTGGACTGAATCTCAGTTGTCAGTTTTATTGAGTTTCTTGGGTGGTTTATGCTCTGAAGTGGAGCAAGATTGCTCACTGCATTTTATAAAACTCACCTCATTAACTAGCTTCCAAATCCTCATGATTTCCCTCTAGCCCGATTCTAACCCCCTCTTATGAGTTGCTATTCTAAGAAAGAATCACCATGTAGCAGATATCAGCTGAAACACCAGCATGCCTGCCACAAGTGCCATCTTTTAAAGGCCACTGTGCACCCAGACAAGTGTTGGCAATCTGCCGTTGCCCACCACTGGCAATGTAATGGCACAGTAACCACAAAGGCATGCTGCTCACAGCACAAAGCCAGCATGGCTGACACTCCCTTGCACATACAACAGCATCTCCTTGACTTTAGTTAAATGCCATCCAAACATTCTCTCGAGGTCACCGCTACTCTGACTCGAATGCCGGCTGTAGATGCACAATTTGTCATTGTCCCATGGGGAAGCATCGCATGGAGGCAGACAACGATGCTGGACAAATCCAAACATGAGCTTGCATTTACAGCCAGCAAAATGGAATGCAAACAAAACCAATTGAGGCTGAAGTTCACCCACACAATGCTCACAGAATGCTGGCAAGTTGAGCAATGACTATTTCACATTCCATGATGGTCTGCTGCATCCAGCTCTCATCATCGACTGGATCCAAGAATCAGTCAGATCCTATCTAGTTGTAGCAGCCAACACGACTGAGCTCTATCATGTACAGGCACAGCTTCCTCCTCCACAGTGTCCTCATCTTCACCCTTGTCTTCCACCTTGGAAGACTGCTCCCGTTCCTCCAGTTCCTCAGCATTGTCTTATTACCTGCTCCAATGGTGTGAAGCACAACATGCCAGGATGATCCCTCCGGACTGGACTAGGGTTCAGCCCAGACCAGGTCGAGCTACAGAACTGTCGCAGATTTCAGCAGCCCTATCAGGTGCTCCAATATGATCTCTGGTCAAAGAATGTGCAACATTATATCTGCATTATGCATTCAGTCAGGATGTCATGCAAATGTGTCATGATCCATAGTTACAATGTTGTTCTGTAGTAACCAGCCTAGAAAGGCATCTGGACTCTCATGTGAACCAAGAACACAAGAGCGCTATAGGATGTAGGGGTCAGAGTAGCTGCCAGGGCAGTGGGTACCTCCAAGAAATTGGCAGGGTGTTCACAAATCATCTGAACATTCATGGAATGGACCCCTTCCCACTGAAGATCTCAGTGTTGTGACACAACCCTCCTAGTGCCAAGTGTGTCTAGTCGATGGCCCCCTGTACTAGGTTCCAGAATCCCACTGCCCAAGCTGCAGCACTGGAAGTTCAATGAGTTGCTGGGATCCTGCACAGATGGCATCAATCACTGTCCTGATACATTTGTGAATGTACCACTGAGAGATACCACACAAGTCACCCTTCACTCCTTGGAAGGAGCCAGTAATGAAAGTGTTCAAAGTGACTGTCACCTTCACAGCCAATGGGAGAGATGGCTGTGGCTCTAGCATCTGACATAGATCGAACACAGTGTCCCATGGCACACATCAACACTGCACCCTGCTCATCCCCAGGAACTGGATTCAGGGCAAAGAACTCCAGTGGACCCAGTGAATGCTGAATCAGCAGCAGTAGCCACTCCCTGAGCTGGCATCTGATGCTGATGCTCCTGGTGGGCTTACTGCTGGTCCTCCTGCTTTACCTTCACTATCCTGAGAAGCTGACTACAACAACCAACGTCCCACCAGTGACTGAGTGCATGACTCTTGCTGGCGATGACGTCTGTTGACAAGATAAGGAGTGAAACAGGCTCCTGGCTCTGAGGGCAGTCAGTGGTGGAACACCCCGCAGATGAGGGCTGTACACACTCCTGCAGACAGTGGAACGTGCAGCAAGGGCCATGTCTCCATCATTCACTCAGCTTCAGCCTGACTACATGCAGGAACCTGGTGAACGTACCATGACAGCTGGGTGACTGACACAACAACGGGATACCTGCTGAGTTATTATCCACTTCCCATCCTAGTCCCACATCAACACATGAAACCTATCATTACACTCAGTCACGTACATGGTAATAATTACATGACAGAAGAAAATATTGTCTCTGCCTCCCACAGCACCCTTGGAAGCTTCATAAGTTAAGACTCACTTTTGGCCAATGTTCACCAGCTTATAGTTCATTGCTGCTCACTTCTGCTTCACTGAGGTGTCCATATCCAATTTGCAAGACCAATGACATAGTGCAAATCGCCTCTGACAAGCATTGAACTCTGAATACATTCACCCTGAGTGTGTTGCATGTGGACGATGAAATGATTGCAAATTAAATGTTTTTGCAGTCTACAAATTCATGCTTCATGTATTTGCCCCTTCAATATCCAGCAGATGAGAATCCCATCCATCGTCCATCAAGCTGACACTGACTTCACCCACCTGAGGCCTGGTCCCAACCACTTTCCATTGCACTTCGCATCCAGTGAACAGAAAGTGATGCCAGAGAATGCAGTTCACAGTGGACACTGTCAGCACTGGTCTCCTCCTGGTATCCCAGAGTCTCCATGTCCCCTTTTAATTTCATGTATAAATATAGATACATAGAAGACAGGAACAAGTGGGGGGCAACCAACCCCTGCTCCACCATCAATATGATCATAGCTGAACATTGAGATCAATACCCTAATCCCACACTCCCCCCCATATCTCTTGACCCCTTTAGTTACAAGAGCCATATTAACTTCCTTCTTGAAATCACAACGTTTTGGCTTCAGCACAGTTTTGACGAAACTGTGTCATCTAATGCAGCATTGCAGTTACAGAGTGCTACAGACTATGCACAGGTAATGATCAGAATGCCACACTAGCATATATATGCACTACAACATATTCTTCCTATGGGACCGTCAAGGGCCAAATGACGTCTCATCAATATGAGGTTCCAATGATTGGTCTGGTCTGGGGTCAGGCAGCACCACATAATACTCACAGTCTGTGCTCTGGACAATCAGAAGACACAACAAGTCTGTGATGGACATTGAAGATCTGTGAGAGCCACAGCATTGCAGTAAGTAGGACAATGGGGACAGTGACCAGAAGGAATGTCATCTTCACAGTCTTGGTGGGAGATGGTTGAGGCAGACTGAGTGCGAGATAACAGAAAGTACATAGTGGCAGGAACCCATATAGAGCAAAAATGTTCACTAATCTTCTTCCTGCACTGCTGGGAGATCCTTTCCACTGTGAATGTTGCATTGACCTGGATGGCATCATCAGGCCAGGCTGGCAGAGTCTGGTGAGTGGTCTGAGGATTGAGGACAGCCCTTGGACCCATCACCCCTTCCACCAGGTCATCCAGGTCCTTATCAGTAGATGATGGGTGACAACTTGCATCTATCAACTATCTCTATGGCAATTCTTCACAGACTGTAACTGGGAATGGCAATTCCTGGGAGGCAGCAATTTGCTTGGTACAAAGCTGGGGTTTAAATGTGGCATGGTGGTGGGGATCCTGTTAGGCCCTGGCAGGGCTGAGCCCTCCCACTATAGGTGAGTACACAATAGTGTGGGAGAGATGCCTTAGAGACATGGTACATGCTTAATAAGATAAAGACATCAAAATTGCTAAAGAAAACCTGTTAGTGTTCACAGGGAGAAGTGCTTCATGAAACTTTCTGAAATTGATACTTAGCCAAATCTTGGGAAAGTTCAGCCTGATGTTTCCTCTTGTGCATTAGTCCAGAATTGGGGTTTGCACTTTATTTAAAAATTAGGGATCACATTTTTAGGACAGGGATGAGGAGAATTGTTTTCAGAGGTTTGTGCAACTTTGGGTTTCATTGCCTCAAAAGGTAGTGGAGGCAGATAATTGAATATTTTTTAAAGATAGAGGTGAATAATTTTTAATATAGCAAAGAACTGCGGAAGCTGAAAATTTAAAACAGAACATAAATTGCTGGAGAAACTCAGCCAGTCTGGCAGCATCTTTGGAGAGAAAACAGTGTCAATGTTTTAGGTCCAGTGACCCTTCTTCGTGCTAGGCAGGGGAATCCAAAGTTATCGGGGGGGCTGTCAGATGGGAAAGTGGAATTTGAAACACACATGGATCAACACACATGGAGCTTCATGAATGGCAGAGCAGGCTTGGGGGATGAATGGCCTATTTCTGTCAAGGTTAGAGTGGTGCTGGAAAAGCACAGCAGGCCAGGCAGCATCCGAGGAGCAGGGAAATTGACGTTTTGGGCAAAAGTCCTTCATCAGGATCAAGCCCTTTCCTGATGAAGGGCTTTTGCCCGAAACATTGATTTCCCTGCTCCTCGGATGTTGCCTGACCTGCTGTGCTTTTCCAGCACCACTCTAACCTTGACTCTAATCTCCAGCATCTGCAGTACCCACTACCTCTGTGCCTGTTCTGTATGCATGAACTTTTGTATGAACCCCTAAACACACATCCTGCATTATGGTTACACATCTCTTCCAACACACAAGAAACTCCTTACAGAATTTTGGCATCACCTCTTTCTGTTTATAACTCTCATGATTCCAATATCCATTCTTTATCTGCCTCATGCCACTTGATTTTGTCTCATGTTACTCAACTGCAAGCTCTAACTTCCATCACTTTAGTTCATCACAAGAGATGGTGTCATTAAATTCAATAATAACAACTTGCAAGAGTTGGTACAGTAACCATTGTGGGTTTTTTTTAAAGATAAGAATGGAATTAGGCGAGGACAGTCCTATACGTCTGTAAAATGGAGGAGTGACATTGAAGAATGATGTTGAGGGTCGCTGAGTCAAGCCTGAGGATGAATATCATCCCTACCCTTAGGTCCATTACTTGCAATGAGGACATTGACTTGGCTTGAAATGTGGGAAATGGTCATGTCTAGGTCATCATGCTAGGTCTAGATGAGTTACTCAGCAATTAGGTTATTGGCCTACTAGCCTAGTGAAGTACCACACAGACACAACCTTCCAGCTTCTTCATTATCCTGAGAGGAATACACTCACTGCTTCTTCCTTCTGTCACCCTAAGGTGGCTATTCAGCCCATCCTGGCCATTGAAAGTGCTCCACAGTTACAAGAGATACAACTAGAGAAAAATGAAAATGCCAACAACTAAAGGAGATAAAGGAGAAGCTTGAATGTTCTTTTTTACCCTCAATGTCTATGACGATAATGGGAAAGAGGAGAATCAGTACCAAGTCTCTCACCATTTCCAGTTGCTTCATTTTCTTCTGACTGTCTCTGTTCCAAATACTTACCTGTGGTACTTACTTCATCTCTTGTAGCCCCCAGGTCAGAGGCTTTTATCCAGAGAAGTGATAATGGTAATAAGGATCAAGGTTCCATTAAACTGAAATGTGAAGGGTCATTCTTTACACTGGATACTGATGAGAATGTAACTGATGACTGTTGCAGGATATAGAAAAGAACATGTTTAAGAAATTTTGAATTCAAAACTAAGATTGTTATACCCAAACATGAGGCTAAAATGACTGCAAGAATGACCAATATGGCAGTTCATAGATCAGCACTGTTGTGCACAGGCATTTCAGTAATTGCCAAATTAGTTCAGTGTTTTATCAGGCAATGCCGTAAGATCAGATATGAACTCAGACCAATAAACGCATTAGCTCAGCAGAGAATTCAATCTTCACAACTGAAGTGAATAGCTGACATTGCTTGATTGATAGCTTCAAGTGATTATAATAAGGTGTTCCCTCTGTGATCTATTTTCTTAATATCTCAATGTTTATTTGATTAAGACATGTAATGTGTTTGAAACCTCTGTTATTCATGTTTTAATGGGCTGTCTGATCGCCATTTTAAAGAAGATTTGTGTTTTTTTTGCTCTTCACAGTTCTACATCTGCCATTGTTATTAAGTGACCTTTCGGTTATGTACTTAGTACATATAGGGTGAATGGCATGGAAGGGGTATGAATTGGCATTAAATTTGCATGGAAAGTATAAAAGGCCTATAGTGGTGGATGGTGGGGCATGCATTGGCATTGAGTTTGCATGGAGAGTACAAGTGTCCATGAAGGGAGTGGTTAGGACACTTGAGTTAGCATTGAGATGGACTGTGTAAAGGGTCATGTGAGTGAATGAGCTGACGTGAGTAGGCATGGAAAGTATAAGGAGCCATAAGGGCTAGGTGAATGTGTAAAAGGGGGTGAGCTCTAGTGGGCTTAAAGCACTTCTAACTCAACTGGGACAAAGTCCCAGAGAATAATGATGGACCTTCTAAAGAGATACGAAAGTCTGACCCTTGCCCACTGATGCTCTTCTTCTGGGGTCAGCAGCCCAGCCCTATACTACACCCACTCCATCAGCAAACATTGTGTGCATCATCTTTACCAAGATGGGTCGAACACACTGAGAAATTTTCTGACTGAAGCTACCCATCTCAATTGAATTAGACCAGGAAAGTTGGATCCATGGCACCAATGTCTGATAGGCTGTGCCCGTGAACAAGGCCAGCAAGCAAAACATAGAATGTCCAAGAATGCAAAATAAATGCAAGGGGAAGCATACTAATAGCAAAAAATGACTTTCAACTGAGTTTCCTATGCTAGAAATGATACTGTTCTTTTCCGGAATTGTCAATATTCCAAAAATGTAGCAGAAAGTCACAAACCTTTAATTTAAATGCAATTCAGCATAGGGGATTAATTAAGTTCTCTGTAATGCAGTAACAATGGGCATTATTTACAATGCAATGTGACCTTAATTTCTGAATGGACACTAATTATAATACTGATGAAGGGCTTTTACCCAAAACATCAATTTTCATGCTCCTCAGATGCTGCCTTACCTGGTGTGCTTTTCCAGCCCTATTCTAAACTTGGGTCTAATCTCCAGCATCTGCAGTACCCACTTTCGACCAGTTATAAAACTGGGCAGTGCTTCTTTTAGCTATGATGGGTTTTTTTGAAGTTCTTAATCACCCTTCAAATCATGCATTCTGCTCTTTCATTTTCTCACCATCCTCCACGCCTCTCACTTCACCAGACTTTGATGTTTAATCTTGCCCAACTACTTTTTTCAACTGGTAATTTTCTAGCTTTTGCCTTCATGTCCTTCATGACATAAAAACATTAAAACAGTGAAATGACTTATTACTCTCAGAAATTTTATACTCATACATAGTTTGCATAACCGTAATAAGTGTGGATCAACAGAATCCAAAATATCTCAGTTACATCCAGAAATACTGACGCAGAACAATAACAATGACATTCGCACCATACATTACATCAACTCTAATGTAAACATCAGTCAAGTCATTGCACAAATTCAATCAAATTCAAAACTGGAACTAAATCCAATTTATTTTCATAGCAATATAGTTCTTATATTAATATAAGTCAAACACTGTCGGGATTCTATGATGATCAAACAGCTAAATTAGTAATTGCACTGACAGTACTAATTAATCAATAAGACAACTGCTGACCTCAGTTCATTGCAAAGGGAGTGAAGGGTTGACTTTGCAGTTTTATCTAAAACGATATCAGATTTATTTGCAATGGTCCACTTGGTAAATATTTGGTTACCATTCACTGTGATTAAGCGTACAAAGAGTTCCAGCTATCGACAGCTAACTGGGAAAGACAGTAATTGGAGGCTAAATGCATTTCTATAGAGTGAGGGAAAAACTGAATAAAAAGGATAAATTTCAAAGTTCATATCCATTAATGGCAAGGATGGTTAGTAATGGGTCAAAGTCATACAAATTGGAGCAATTGGTTTTTCGGTGGTTCTTTAACGGAACTATTCTCTTAGTATCCCACCTGATGTTTGCTAATTATTATAACCTGATTATAGCCTGGACATAACTTTTGAAGTTTCACTGGTTAATGAACCTCTTCTCCCAGCAAAACTCAAAAACTGACAAGTAGGAGTCAACTAGTGGAGCAATGAAATTTTGCAATGAATTCATGGCCATCATGTTAAGTGCTGTAGATCTCACAGATTCCCAGCAGACTTGAAGAAGAAACCTGCCTCAGCAGCAACGCAGGAATGGCTGACAGTGGCTGGAGGAGCTGAGCAGCAGGAGTGTGGTACCGAGCTGATGGATATAGTACAGATTCAATGATCAGATCAGGGAAGGAAAGATAAGCGGTATGCCACATTCCAGTGCCAAACCCCTCACTCTGGTTTCCCAAGTCATCTCTCATTACATCAATACACCTTGCCGATGCCTCCAACCCTCCCTTTTGAGGCACCTTCCCATTTAAACAGGTGCTAGTGAAACTCATCCTTATTCTTTTGTCACCCCACGTCGTCCTTCATTACTCCTCTCCACAAATAAGTCTCTCCGGTCCTCTCAACTCCACTTCTGAAACTTCTTTGTCTACTTACAGAAGAGAGCACAGACATAATGTAAAATACCAGAAAACCAGGGGTGCCCCTCCATCATGACTCTTGGTCTCTGGATGCACTAGAGATAAACAGGGTTTTGCGTGCATGGCGATTAGGGTTAGACGGATAGGTGTCTTCCAGTTGCCTGAAGTCAGAATTAGAAATCACATGTCACCTGGCACACTGCACTTACTTCTATTGATTTGACAACTACAGGCATTGAGAAGTTATGATCTGCTCAATGTTAGCTGAAAACCCTCTTACATTGTCAGTCCTACCGCTTTCCATATCTCCTACAAGTCTTGCAAATGTTGCACAGGAGCTAGTGCTGAAGGACGACTTTACGAAGGAGGTTGTGCACGCTAACAGTGCGTTGTCACATGACTTATGTGCGTGCTCCACCAGCTCAGATACTTGCATCTCTTGGGACCTTCAAGTCCCACTTGGGTGGTCCCATGATGAGACTTATATGCCAAGTGAGCAGGAGCAGGTTCTGCAGGCAGGCCTGGTAGTGAAGAGAGCCCATCAAACAGCACAAGGCTCTCCAAACTGCTTAACTGCAATCAAACGCTGAGCCTCAAGGCTATTGATAGAAGGAACTATTCTGGAGCAACAATAGAAAAAGAATGAGGTCATGTCTGGGGACACAGAGCACCATCAGAGAGTGATTAGAGGAGCTTCTTTTCACCATAAGACCCATGATGTTTCAGTTTCTAAGCTAATATCAATTCCATGGAAGGAGTGGCCTCCTGCATTGACCATTAGAGGTGACAAGTGATCTGACCGGTGGCCTGTATACTCAGTCTGCCAGTTTAAACAGAATTGAAGATAGCCTCATCTTGACAATTCATCACCTCACCAAGTTGTAAAAAAGTGCTCTCCTAACTTTATTGCAAGAAAGTACGAAAGGCCATGAAAGGGAAGATCTAAAGGACCTGGAAATGAGAACTCTGCTTCAATCACTCTCATTCTTCCAGACAAACCCTCAACTCTTCCCTCATTGCCCCAACAGCTTTCCTCAGTTAGTCCTACATGCTGTCTTTGGCCCTATTAACACTGCCTGTCACTGTAAGACTGAGGAAGCATTTGGTAGAGCCCTTACAGGTTCAAATTCCCAAGGGTTTAATATATCAGAGCAGAGAAATGAACAGCCTACAAGTAGATATATCGAAAAGTGAGGTGTCAGCTTGGTGAAGCTACCAAACAGGACTACTTGTTGCCAAACAGTATAAGAATCATGTGATATGCAGATCCAAGTGATTTCACAACCAGTAGATCAGATCAAAGCTCTGCAATCCTGCCACATCTAGTCTGAATAGTGGTAGACAATTAAACAACTCTTACTCCATAAATTGCCCCCAAACCTCAATGATGGGGAGCACATCACATCAGTACAAAAGTTAAGGCTGAAGTATTCACAGCAATCTTCAGCCAGAAGTGTCAAATGGATGACCCATGAACTTCACCTGACAAAGGGGCAGCACTCCTTTCAAATAAACCTGTTGGACTACAACCTGGTGTTGTGTGACTTTTGACCTTGTCCACCCCAGTCCAACAACGGCACCTCCACATCTAGACAAAACAGTTTTGTTGATCAGTAACCCACAACTGACTGCCACATCCCCCCACAGGTTAGTACATTGCTATCACAGGATAGTTACTAATCTTACTTCATCACAATCTCTCGTCCCATTGCTTCAAATCCCAAGAAACACATAATCAGTAAAATCATGGGAATTCTACAATCTCCAGGTTTCCCTTTAAGCCACACACCATTGTCACTTGGAAATAGGCCACAGGTCCTCCACTATCACTGGACTAATGACTTGGAAATCCCTCCCAGACTGATTTTGGAATGATCATCCTCATCAAGCTTTCAGCAGTAAAAGGAGAATTTTCCAGGGCATCCAGGGATAGGCAGCAAATGCAGCCTTGCCAGGATACCACATCCTGAAAACAAAATTGCAAAAATCACTTTTGATCTCAATCACCAGACTCAGCAGCTGCTTTGTATCTTCCTGTTCTTTTCTTCATGTTACTGATTCCCATCAAATCTGATAATGTTGCTTCCTGGTCATTTTCCCTAGAGCTGCACTAAAGTATTTTCTCAAGGGTGAAGCAATCAGTCTGCTTTAACTCTATGTTATCTGCACCAGTATTCCTCCACCAGAAGTTAAATGTAAGCACATAGCACTACTTTAACTTATTCGAGAGCATTGCACTGGTGCCTCGTTAAACTTCCAACATCCCTGCCACCAGCTGGTACACTCAGGATTCTATGGCAATGATCTATCTGTCTTCAGCAGGCTGTCTAGCCAATGCCCTTGGGAGAGGCAGTGTTTCCTCACAGAAGTAATGAACAAAACAGATAAAAGTAGATCCTAAGTTTGTAACTAGGCCTGCCGAGAGGGTTGAAAATTCAGTATTGAGCAAAGGTCCACTCTATTGTATCTTCAGATCACATGCAGAGCTGCTCTCAATGCTGTTAGAATGGTAGCTTGCGTTTGGGTTTGGTTAAAAACTTGACTGTCCTGTAATCTCTACATTTACACTCAAAACAAAGGGCTCGGTAAATGCGATCCAGGAAATTGGGCATTACTCCCAGCAACTAGCCCCCTGCAATTTTACATGGGGAATATTTTACCCAGAGGGAAAAGACAGGATAATACCAATAATACTTGGGTTGTATTTGCCCATGATTTTGAAGTTTACAAGACAAGTTGGATGAGTTTGTCTCATTCGCTAATTTTATTACTTATTTTCCTTCTGAGACCAGAAGCCACTATCACAATTTTTTTCCATAGTGGGTGAGATACGAAGTCAAGTTTGAAGCTCATCAGGTCTCACTTCTTAGTGATTGGCAAGGGAGAGTGTGTTCCTTTACAGTCCCCTTTGACTTGTCAGATATATTCCCACAAAACATCCACCTACTGCCAGTCCCATGCCACTTGGGAATGCCAGATGCAAATGGAAATCATGCCATGAGCTGATTGACATCCCTCTGACTTTTATCAGCCCAACCAGGGGCAGGCCACCATCAACCAGAAAGGCTGAGGACCTAGGCACAATGTAAGAGGATGTTACTGAGTGGCCACAGGATATTCTGAAGGGGGAGGGAGAACAATCAGAAGTTGCGCTCCATGTCAGTTCCAATTGCAAATGTAAAAATGAGGGATGAGATCCTAAAAGCAGAATATGGGAACATTGAATAAATTAAAAAGCAGGACCTTGAAGATAGCAATCTCAGGATTATTCCCAGTGCCACATGTCAGGAAGATCAGGAAATGGATAATAAACTTGTTGAACGTGTGTCTGAAGGAACAGAGGAGTGAGGTGTAGTGATTCTAACAATGTCAGCCCAGAGGATATGACTTTCCAGATTGGGGCTGTTAATTGGACTAGATCAAGAGCCCCAAACAGGAAACTCATACTCGATGAGGTACATCTGGCTGACCTCATTATAATCACCACATCTGTACTAAAGGATGAGATAGTACAACACTTAGAAATAACAGATAGGATTAAACAAACTCAACATGGAGTTATGGAGGGAAATCATGTTTTACAAACCCACTTGGGTTTTTTTGTTTGAGGATGTAATTAGTAGAATAGATGAGGGAGAACCAATGAATGTGGTATATTTCAATTCAAAGGAACCTTTTGATAAAATCATACGTAAGAGTTTAATGCACAAAATCAAAACACATAGGATTTGTAGTGATTACATCGGCATGGATTGAGATTTGGCTAGCAGATAGAAAAGAAAATATTCAGAATGAAAGGCATTGACAAGTGAGGTGCTGCAAAGATCAATATTTGGCCCAGCTATTCATATTATATCAATGATTTGGATGAAGGAATCAGGCATAATGTTTTAAAGTTTGTTGATGACACCAAAATGGTGAGGTGGATATAAAGAGGCTTCAGGGTAGATTAGACAACTTGAGTGGATAAGCAAATACATAGTAAATGTGGTATAAACATAGATAAATGTGAAGTCAACCACAACAGTAGCACAAACTGAATGGCAAGTACTAACATGGTGATAGATTGGAAAATGTTTGTGTACAAAAAGATCTGACTATCCTTGTAGACCAGACTGTGAAAGCAAATATGCAGGTACAGAAAACAGTTAGGAAGACAAATGATATCTTGGCAAGAAAGATAGAGTACAGAGCAAGAAGGTCTTATTGCAGTTGCACAGAGCTTTTGTGAGACCATAGCTGCACTATTGTGTGCAGCTTTAGTCTCCTAACCTAAAAAAAGATATATTTTCCCCAAAGCAAGTGCAGTGTAAGTTTACTAGGCATATTGTCCTGGGATCGCAGGCTTGACATATGAGGAGAGATTGGGTCATCCGAGTTTATATTTACCAAAGTTTAAAAGAATGAGAGGAGATCTCATTGAAGTGCATACATTTCTGACAGGATTTATAGTAGTAGACAAATTGATAGGGCTAAAGGCAGATAGGTCCCCTGGTTCTGATGAATTGTCTCTCAGATCCAATAAGACGTAGCTACAGAAATAGTGGATGCATTGATTGCACTTTTCCAAAAATCCTTAGATTCTGGAGAAATATTGGAAAATTGTTAATGTGACATCCCTGTCCAATAAGAGAGGGAGGCAAAAGCAGGTAACCATAGGCAATGAGATTATTTTCCATATTTGTAGAAAAATGTTGGAATCAATTATTAAGGAAGTAATGGCAGAACATTTGGAAAATTACAATCAAATCTAGCAGAGTCAGCATGGCTCCATGGAAGGGAAATCATGTCTGACTAATTTATTAGAGTTTTCCGAGGAAGTCTCAATCAGAGTGGATAGAACAGAACCAGCAGATGTATTGTGGTTGGACTTCCAGAAGGCTTTCCAGAAAAGGTTAGGTCATAACAGCCCACAGTGCTGGAGGTAGAATATTGGCATGGATAGAGAATTGGCTCATGGACAGGAAGCAGTGAGAGGGAATAAGAGTTTTTTTCAGGTAGGTGACCAGTGTTCAATGAGGTTTCACAGGGATCTGAGCTGGGACCACAACCGTTTACAATAGATATTAATGAACTGGGCGGGGGGAGGGCGAACTGAATGGATTGTAGACAAATTAGCAGACAACACAAAAACAGGTAGGTTTGAGAAGGACACAAAAAGTTTGCAGAGAGAAATTCAGTGAGTGGGCAAAAAGTTGGCAAATGGAGTATGATGTGGGAAAAATATAAAACTCACACCAAATTATAGTCCAACAGGTTATTTGGAAGCACTAGCACTAGCTTCCAAACCACAGGATCATCGGACACAGAATTTATAGTAATATGATCCTGCCCCACTAACAACTTGATGAAGGAGCAGTGCCCTGAAAGCTTGTGCCTCCAAATAAACTAGTGAATGTCACAGTTATTTACCATAGCTTTCTTGAGTAAATGAAAAAGGAATTTTAATACCTACTAAAAAAAAGTAACATCAAATTCATGAAGAAAAAGTCTTAAATTTAGAAAGGAAAATAGCTGTATGGCCAGAAAATAAAAGTCATGTAGTTGAACACTCCTTAGGGTTAATTAGATGTTAGATCCTTAATCGGGATCACAGTAGTTTAATGGTTATATTCTCAGCAGTAGTTTAAGTTTAAACATCTTTTGCGTTCTTGGTGAATATTTATTTTACCACTTTACTATTTCAATGGATGTTTTATTCTGAAATGATAAGAGAAACTAACTCTTGATGCCACAAGTTAATCTTTTCTTCCCTCTGTTGTACTGCACAAAAGCAGCTATTAAAATATAGTTCATTATGTATTCTGATGTTGAGCTTCATAGTCTTCTAAGATGGCTAGTTGAGCCTTTCACCTCCCAGTTTTTGAAATCACCATTCACCTGTGAATTAAACAGGAGATACAATTTCCTGTCACTGACTCTGTTGCCTGTTTATTCCATGGGTCTCACAAAGCTGTGGTCACGCAATCAGTGCAGCCATGATTCTTCTTTTTAGAAATCTATTTTAGTCCAAGAAATGTTTCAGGCATAACAAGCAGATGGTGGAAGTTAAAAGTTGAAAGCCCATACCTTCATAATATGCATTCTAAAGCAAAGTAAATTGACTTGGCACCAGAAAATTTCAATACAAAGTGCAGCACTTCTGTGAGATTACAGTCTTTATCAAATCACTGAGGCAGGGGACTTACAGCATGGACACTCACTGATCATTTCTCTTGGCTGGGGAATCCAGAATGTGGAAGCACAGCCTCAGTATAAGGAGAAATTTCTTCAATGCACATTTGTACACCTTTGAAATTCTATGCTATAGAGAGTTGTAGATGCTTCATCATTGAATACACTTGAGGTAGAGACAAGTATATTTTTGGTATTGCAGGATAGCAAGGGATGTGGGAGTAGGTATGAAGACGGCATGGAAACAGAAGGTCAGCCATTATAATATTAAATAATGGGTCAAGCTTGATGGCCAATGGGGTCCATACCTACTCTTGTTTGTCATGTCCTTATGAGAGCAAAGAGAGTTTGCAGGTTCGTTCTTCAACCCAGTTGTGTTTTATCTACACTGGCCAGCTCCCATTTTCAGCTTATGTGCATCTTGCTAGAACCATTACAAAGCACAACTTCTGCACACTAGGTATAACAGGATAGCATCTGAACAAAAGGGTTTGAATTTTAAGATCTGCTGAAAGAAGTGGACCAACAAAAGGGACAAGGTAAAAACAATGACTGCAGATGCTGGAAACCAGATTCTGGATCAGTGGTGCTGGAAGAGCACAGCAATTCAGGCAGCATCCGAGGACAGGCAAAATCGACATTTCGGGCAAAAGCCCTTCATCAGGAATAAAGGCAGAGAGCCTGAAGCGTGGAGAGATAAGCTAGAGGAGGGTGGGGGTGGGGAGAGAGTGGCATAGAGTACAATAGGTCAGTGGGGAAGGAGATGAAGGTGATAGGTCAGGGAGGAGAGGGTGGAGTGGATAGGTGGAAAAGGAGCTGGGCAGGTCGGACAAGTCCGGACAGGTCAGGGGATCGAGTTTCTGGAGGTTAGAAGCTAGGATGAGGTGGGGGAAGGGGAAATGAGGAAACTGTTGAAATCCACATTGATGCCCTGGGGTTGAAGTGTTCTGAGGCAGAAGATGAGGCGTTCTTCCTCCAGGCGTCTGGTGGTGAGGGAGCAGCGGTGGAGGAGGCCCAGCACCTCCATATCCTCGGCAGAGTGGGAGGGGGAGTTGAAATGTTGAGCCACTGGGCGATTTGGTTGATTGGTGCGGGTGTCTCGGAGATGTTCCCTAAAGCGCTCTGCTAGGAGGCGCCCAGTCTCCCCAATGTAGAGGAGACCGCATCGGGAGCAACGGATACAATAGATGATATTAGTGGATGTGCAGGTAAAACTTTGATGGATGTGGAAAGCTCCTTTGGGGCCTTGGATAGAGGTGAGGGAGGAGGTGTGGGCGCAGGTTTTACAGTTCCTGCGGTGGCAGGGGAAAGTGCCAGGATGGGAGGGTGGGTCGTAGGGGGGCGTGGACCTGACCAGGTAGTCACGGAGGGAACGGTCTTTGCGGAAGGCGGAGAGGGGTGGGGAGGGAAATATATCCCTGGTGGTGGGGTCTGTTTGGAGGTGACGGAAATGTCGGCGGATGATTTGGTTTATGCGAAGGTTGGTAGGGTGGAAGGTGAGCACCAGGGGCGTTCTGTCCTTGTTGCAGTTGGAGGGGTTGGGTCTGAGGGCGGAGGTGCGGGATGTGGATGAGATGCGTTGGAGGGCATCTTTAACCACGTGGGAAGGGAAATTGCGGTCTCTAAAGAAGGAGGCCATCTGGTGTGTTCTATGGTGGAACCGCTCCTCCTGGGAGCAGATACGGCGGAGGCGGAGGAATTGGGAATACGGGATGGCATTTTTGCAAGAGGTAGGGTGGGAAGAGGTGTAATTCAGGTAGCTGTGGGAGTCGGTGGGTTTGTAGAAGATGTCAGTGTCAAGTCGGTCGTCACTGATGGAGATGGAGAGGTCCAGGAAGGGGAGGGAGGTGTCAACAAAAGGGACAGACAGGAATGTATCTTGGAGTGGGGGATGGTAGGTGTCTTACAAGGTGAGGGAATCTAACAATGTGGTACAACTCTATAACTCCCTCCCCCGTCTCTCAATGTGCTGCCAAACTCCAAAGTTTTATCTGAAAAACACACTCATGCCTGTCTCAGTTGACGTTGCAGTTTCCTGAAAGTACTTCAAGAGGATTTGGTGCCAAAACAAATTGGGGAAATGTTTACTATTACAGTGAAAGATATGAAAGCAATTGAAAATCTTCACAAAGAAGGCTGTAAAGATATGCAAAGGCAGTCTTGAATGATTGAAGAGTTTGAACATAAAGGTCTGTGACTAATATGGCTTCATGTGGCACTGTGGCTCAGTGGTTAGCACTGCTACCTCATTGTGCTAGGGACCTGGGTTCAATTCCAACCTCTGGTAACTGTCAGTGTGGCATTTACACATTCTCCCCATGTTTGTGTGGGTTTTGTCCCACAGTCCCAAGGTGATGATTTGGAGATGTCAGTGTTGGACTGGGGTGTACAAAGTTAAAAATCACACAACACCAGGTTATAGTCCAAAAGGTTTAATTCGAAGCACTAGCTTTCAGTGCGCCACTCCTTCATCAGGTGCACAGTAGTCCCAAGGTGTGCAGGTTAGGTGGATTGACTATGCTAAATTGCTTATGATGTGCAGGCTAGCTAAATTAGCCACAGGAAATGCAGGGTTACACAGATAGTGTGGGTGGGTTTGAGTGGGATCCTCTTTGGATGGTTGGCGTGGGCTGAATCAGCCAATTGGCCTGCTTCCACTCTGTAGGGATTCTACAATTTTGGACAGACTGCAGAGGATAAAATGTACCACTTAGTCTGCCATGTTTTTCTAACCTCTATTCCTCCTTTCAGAATGGTATTAAAATGTGTGAAGTAAATACAGATCTCCTCAAACTTTCTTCTGCAGTGGCAATGTTAGTGCTGTAGAGAGTAAAACAAATTAAGCAAGATGTAAAGAATAATGCATTGGTGCATGAACTGCAGTACAACTGAGATTTTAGCCACTTTGAATTGCAATCAATGTTCTGCATGAGGCAAGTGCCTGGCATGTACTCCCTGTAGTCCACTCAATTGTGGATGATAGTTGGTATACAAAAAACTAGAGATAACTTGTAAATTAAACATTCTTAAAAATATTGAGAACCAATATTTCCTACATTTCAGTTATCTCATCAAAATGAAATCTGAACTGCATTGCCACCCAGGGGATCAATCACCAATGCCTGCACATGTAGTACAATTGCTTGTGGCAACTCTTTTATCATTCAGCCAGCAATATCAATGAGTTAATCTGGCTTTTGAAGTTCACCCTAAGCAGTTGGACAAATTTCACAGAAAACAACAGGCTCCACATTAGAAGTTCTTGTTTATTTGTTGTAAATGATTTGAAAGGTTGTTCATGCATCTTCTTGAAAAGGAGCAGAACAACTGCATGTCTGAAATTCAGAAAAAAATGTGATTGTTTTCCCATTTTTTTTGTTACAATGATTCTTCGGAAGGAAGGTGTTGTCACATTTTGCTTTCAATATGCAATACACATGGCAAATATAGAGGGTTTTTATCCTTATTCAAGTATTTGTACTTAAACTTGACAAGGAAATTATACAGGATTATATGAAATAGACTGTGGAGGAGGTCAAATTAGATCACACATTCAAAGAGCCGCAAGATTGTGTTATATTGAATTACCTTTTGTGTTCAATGACACTTTGATACTTTTATATGAAGATAGTCTCAAGATTTGTTTCAGTCAACAGCAGTAGATTTATAGAATCATTTCTTTGTGACAAAATAACCAAAAGCATGACTAAGTCAAAACTGTGTTAGGTATCCACAGAGTGGCAGTACTGGCAATCTATCTGCAAATATTTGCCAAGTACAAAATCTGTAAAATTAGTATACCATGGATCCTGGACATCATAATATCCCTACAGTGTGGAAATAGGCCATTCGGCCCAACAAGTTGATCACACCCAGACCCACCCTATCCCTACACCTGCCATGGCGATTCCATCTAGTCTACTCATCCCTGGATACTATGTGTAATTTAGCTTAGCCAATCCACATCTTCGGACTGAAATAAATCTGAAATGAAAGCAGAGGATGCATCACTCAGCTGGTCAGGTAGCATCTTCGGAGAATGAAACAACAGTTGACTTGATCAACCTGAAAAATCAGTTAGTTTGTTTTTGTAAATTCAGAAAAAAAAGTGTTAAAAGGTGAGCTAATGGACAAATCATTTCCTGAAAAATCATTCTAAATTACAGACCAAGTTCCCTTGACATCTTACTCGTGAATTGTTAAATTACACAGAACTGAAAGTTCATTGTAATCTGTGCTAGAAACTGTGAGCCAGAGTGCAGCACTCAGCTAGCTCCCTGGCTTCAGGAGTGCAATTATTACCAGGATTCCTACTTTTGATTGCCTGGTAACAAACCCTGTTGGAATAGTACATGTTTGGACGTGGGATCCGCTCAGTTTTGCAGGCTCTTTCACTCAAAGAGGCTGCTGCCCAGTATTCATGGGCAAAGAACTGCAGAGCAACTGGACCCTTAGTCTCGGAGTCAACACCTATTGAACAGTGGAAGGGGGGGAAAGGGCAGGAGAAAAAGCAAACACAAGTAAAATCAAAGTCAAATTCCCTCTAAAATCCCCGCATTGTCAAGATTATGAAAAGTTGTCCATTTGTTGTCGATTTTGTAAGCACTAACAATTGGATTGTGCTTTGTCTATGGTGTGATTGTATATAACTTTGCACATTTTCTTTCTCATTACAGAGAGAATACTCCATGCAAAGCACTTCCAACAATAAGAATCTTGAGGTCATTATCATTGCTATAAATAGGTTCGTTCGCGCATTCCTATTAATTCGGCTAGATTTTCAAAGAAGCGTGAATTGACAGTAAGCAGGATACTGCATCTGACTGCGATGCTTGTGTCTTTGTCCAGGGCTAGTCAGGATTACGTTCTCAATTTGAGCAGACATGTACAAAATCACTCTAAAGGAGGATTAAAGTTTTGTTCTATACTATGACCAACTTTCCCCAGGATGCCTCATTCCTAACCAATCCCTTTGCAGTCTGAAGTTTAGATGATGTCATGGGATCTGAAGAGGGAGATGAAAGGGATAAGAGTGCAACCACTGGTGCTGTGAAGTGCTTCATACACACACACAGACAGACACAGTGCAGAGCCACCACAGCCGCCTACCACTGCACTCAGATCAAACCCCCCCATCGCACAGCGCAGGAAGCTCGATCGCATTTTCCCTTTCGGAGTGCTACAGACGAGCAAAAAGGGATCTACAACCGAGAGAAGAAACCCAAATACAGGAAGCGACTTTCGAGGTATAGTGCCACATGAAATGGGGTCTGTGCGCTTGCTGCTGTACCTGGTTCCCTGCGGTCTTTGATTGCTCACTGATCCCGGATCAGATTACCAGAGGGCTGCACTGCTTTCAGACGCTGCCGGGCGATCACAGGCAGAGAGCTGGGCTGGGGGGGGGGGGGGGGGGGGGGAGGCTCGGAGCTGAGGAGGATGGGATGCAATTTAAATCTTGAACTGAGGAAAGCAAAGGCAGGTATCAAGGTGGTTAGGAGCTGGAAGAATTGGGCGGCTTGTGCTGAATGTGCCACCCTTTGTGGCTGGGCACTGATTTGAACGGGGGAGGTGGGGTAAAGCTTTTAGATGTTAAGTATTTGGCTTTCTACATGGGCGCAGAGTGTGTCTCAATGGAAGAAGCGAGCTCCCAGCCCTGGGGGATAGGAGCTTGGAACGATGGACAG
Source organism: Chiloscyllium plagiosum (assembly GCF_037043375.1). Classification (NCBI taxonomy): domain Eukaryota; kingdom Metazoa; phylum Chordata; class Chondrichthyes; order Orectolobiformes; family Hemiscylliidae; genus Chiloscyllium; species Chiloscyllium plagiosum. The sequence continues at coordinate 87,838,270 of NW_028270144.1, forward strand.
AAAGTTCACCCCAAGGAGTGGATGAAATCTCAGGATCCATTTGTGGAAATTTTTTTAAAGAAAGTCACAAGCTGGGCTGGAGGTGAAGAGCAATTTCCCTGAGACATAATGCAGTGTTTCTGAAGGAGAAAGGATTGTTCACAACAGGGAGCGCCATCAGCCGCTCTTTCCCAGCCCCACATGTACTCAGGCTGTCGCTAACAGAAACAAACTGTGCAACATCTGGGATTCCTCCCCCCCCCCCCGCCCGACCCCAGCTTTCCCCCGACCCCAGCTTTCCCAATCCAACCGGAATTCAGGCGAAGTTGCTCAGAATTCGGTATCCACTTTGGGGAATCTGTTCCTCAAAGACTTTCTCTGTTCCTTCTCCCCGAACATCCAGCAAGCTGAGCCTGAGATTTGGATTCGCTTGTCCACTCGGTGTGGGGTGAACACACACTCAGAAAGAGCAAAGCTGCCGCCTTTACATTTCATCCTATCCGCCCGGCATTGAGACCTCTCCACTCGATTTTTGTGATCAACTTCCCAAATGTTTAGGTTAAAACGATAATGAAGACGGCTGTGGGGGAGCTGTGGATCCCAGGATTAGTTTGTAAGTGTATCCTTAGTCAGAAGTATTGCATCCTTTTACATGCAAACAAAAAGTGGGGTTGCTGCTGTTTAATTCTTAGAAACGACCGTAGTTGTCGACACCAGGGTTTCTTTCAAAAGCACAGATTTTGTGTCGCTGTCACACGAGCAGCAATTGTTTAAGCACTTCACTTGAGGTTTTGTTCTGTTGCTGGTCTAAGGACCGATTGTTGTTTGATGCAGTTTGTAGTTATCTGTACTTCCATTATCCACTTGAGCCTTACTAGAGAGCTTTTTTCCCCCCCAGTTTCTCTGTTTCTTGATGAGAAAGCCGAGGTAGATCTCAGTGGAGATACCTTTTACCGCAGGAATGAGAGTCGGGATGTCCCACAAACAGAAATGCATGTTGCAACACCTGCTGATCGCTTTGTTGTGTCTGGTAAGGATTTTCTAATTATGTCTTTGCACCAGTCCTTGAAAAAGTCTCGATTTTCCAGCATATTTGATTAGATTCCCTACAGTGTGGAATATTACTGCATCATTACAGGGACGAACGCTATCAGAAGATTCCAAAACGATGATTATGGTATTTTACGTCCAAATATAATAGGGATGTGCTTTGCATCAAAATATAGAAGACTTTAACCAAAAAAGGCAGATTGGTTCCTTTCTGCAGATTGAAGTGTATACTGAGAAATATGAAAAGTATTGCTACCAGCTCCAATTCTCGGGAAGCAGGTAGCACAAAAGTCTCTTGTTATAATTTCGCAAAAGATTGTCAATATAGTCAGTCCAAGAAAATAAAAACTACACTCCTTTGGCCAAATACCATGAGCAAGAAATCCTTTCCAAACTCTTACACCATTCACCCTTCAAAGTACTGAGTAGTTGCACAGATTTTTTAGACTCCTTGTTCATTGGGAAGGGTCTGGAAAAGAGTTAGTTTATTAATATAATTTATTCAGAACCCACTGAATACAGTCAACTTTTGTTATTGCAGACTCATAGCAGAGTAGCTGTCAGGAATTTGGCTTTTGAGGTTTCAACCTATCTATTTGATATAAAGATAGCTCTTGCTTGACCAGAGGGCAAATTTGTCCGAGTAAAATGTTTGGAATTATGTTTTCACTGAATCTGAACAAGTTTTGCCTTTGCCTTAGATCACAGCCAAACAGCTTCCTGTCACTAAAATATTTCAGGTCTTGAGTTATTCTTTGTTGGCAGAAACAGAACAAACAAAATATGTGAATAAAAACTGTAAAATTTACATAAAGCAGCTACTATGTACAAAATAAATTTCCTTTTCTTTATTTTAAAATTTCCATATGAAGTAATGGTGTATCATTAAATATCATGTTAATATTTTACAGGCATTGACCTACATTGACTCCCTGTTGGGACACTCATCAGTTTATATATTTTTGTCTTTGTTTTCAAATCTGTCCTTAGATCCACCCATTTCTAATCATGTATCCTGCTCTAGCCGCACAGCCTTCTGGGAAATCTGTGTTCCTTTAATTCTTGTGCATCCCTGATTTACTTGATGTGCTGTCAGTCTCTGTGATCTTAGGTGCTGAGCCCCTAAGTTTTGGAATGTTCTTCTAAACACCTCCAGCAGTCTGCCCCTCATTCCTCCTTTAAAATATATTCTTTTAAAATCTACCTCTTTAACCAAGACTTTGATCATCTACCCAAATAGCGCCTTGAGTGATTCGATTTCAAGTTTTATTTGATAATGCCTCTGAGAAATGTTTGTCACATATTATTATGTAAAGGTTCTACAGAGTGCAAGTTATCATTGACCAAGACCTGTTGACTCATTCCTCAATGATCTGCATTGGCTCCTAATCCCTCAATATCCCTTTTGTGTCTTTGATGCTTCCAACAAATGTTTGGAACTCGCATTCCATGAACTTTACCCTTTTGTACAGTCTTCCATCGCCTTCACCGCATCATTAGTAGCCAAGCCATCAGCCATTTTGGAATTGTCTCCTGAAACCTTTCCTCCTTTCCACTCCTCCTATCACCTGTAAGTCTATCCACAAAACCTATCTTTTGGACCAAGCTTTTGATTACCTCTTTTATAGCGTTTCCTTTCGCTTGATGTCAGTTTTGGTCTGATTGCATTTCTCTAAAGCACATTGGGACATTTTTTGTTTTAAAGCCAGTATTTGAATGCAAGTATGACTTTGTTATTCCAGTAAAAGGATTTCTGAAACTTATAAATCAACCAATTGCTTCACTTGTCGCAAGCCGTCTTAGTTGTAAAGCCATCAGTAAGTTAGGCATGCTAATAAAATTTAATAATCTTTCAAATTAATAATTTGAGCAAAGATAATTCAACTAGAACATTTGGTTCTAGTTATGTTTAAGTATTAAGGTGAAAGGAGCCAAGCAATGTAGTAGGAACATAAGAATTCTTTGCCCAATTAAGATGATTTTCAGGACTGGCACTGAGCTATTCCTATTTGATTTCTAATTCAAACCGTTTCACTGTACTCCATGCTGAATTATAAATCTCTCTAATTCCTTTTGAATAAACTAGCTGAATTGTGACTAACTGCACTAGTTGATAAGCTAATTAAAAAATGAATAAAAGCTTCCAGGGTTACAAAGTTATCTCTCAAAATGTACTCAACTCAAAGTTTCACCTAATTGAATACGTCAAATTGCGCTGAATTTACAGAGCAGAAATATGTTGTTTGGTCCAACAGGTCTAGACCTTAAATGCACCTCCTTTTATCTCATTTCAACTCGTAAGTTATTAATATTATTATTTCTAATCCCTTGCCCCACATCTACTGTTGTGGCTTATATGAATCTGAAAATGACCTCTTAGTCTGAAGATATGCTTGTCTTGTCACTTTAATGTACTATAATTTATCCCGTTGTGTACTTGGCACGTCCAATTGGGGCCATGGAAAAATGCAGCCCTTTAATTATGCAAAATGAAATCTTCCTCAGTGAGTAGTGTTTACTAAAACATAAATCAGAGTAAATGCGTTTGTAGGAGATTAGGGATCTCAGAACACTGCTGTAATAGATTCCAGAACACATGATGTAGATGTTGGCTCACTGAGTCTGCTCCATCATTCACCAAGATTGTGGTAAATCTGATAATCCTGAACTCTTATGTTCCTGTCTTTTCCATTTAGCCCTTGATTCCCTTTCTGGCTAAAAATCTGTCTGTCTCAGCCTTAAATACTCTTAATGACCCAGTCTCCACACTCTTTGCAATAAAGAATTTCACAAATTCACTGCAATCGAAGAGAGAAATTCCTTCTCATCTTTATCTTAAATGGGCGACCCCTTATACTGAGATTATGCCCTCTGGTCATAAGCTCTTCCATGGGGGAAACAAGCTTTCTGCATCTACCCTGTCAAGCTGCTAACAATTTTGTGTGTTTCAGTAAGGTCACCTCCCATTCTTCTAAACTCCACTGAATACATGTCAAAATTACTCAACTTCTGCTCATAAGAGACTCCCATCTTATCTGGGGTCAGCCTAGTGAATCTTGTCTGGACTGCCTCCAATGCCAGAATATCTTACCTTAGATAAGGGGCCGAAATCTGGTCACAGTATTCCAGCTGTGGGCTGAATAACATCTTGTATATTTGTCTCTCTGCATCCATTCTGTGAAGTCCGCTAAAAATATTCTCTTTCAATTGGTCATAGAGTCATAGAGATGTTCAGCATGGAAACAGACCTTTCGGTCCAACTCGTCCGTGCCAACCAGATATCCTAACCTAATCTAGTCCCGTTTGCTAATACTTGACCATATTCCTCTAAACCCTCCCTATTCATTTACCTATCCAGATGCCTTTTAAATGCTGCAATTGTACCAGCCTCAACCATTTCCTCTGGCAGCTCATTCCATACATGCACCACCCTCTGTGTGAAAAAGTTGCCCCTCAGGTCCCTTTTATATCTTTCCCCTCTCACCCTAAACCTATGCCCTCTAGCTGTGGACTCTCCCACCCCAGGGAAATGACTTTGTCTATTTACCCTATCCATGCCCTTCAAGATTTTATAAACCTCTATGAGGTCACCCCTCAGTCTCCACGCTTCAGGGAAAACAGCCCCAGCCTGTTCAGCCTCTCCCTATAGCTCAATTCTTCTAACCCTGGCAACATTCTTGTAAATCTTTTCTAAACCCTTTCTAGTTTCACAGCATCTTTCTGATAGGAAAGGAGACCAGACTGCATCCTATTCTTCTAAACTCCAATAAGTACAGGTCCAACCCACACAACCTCTCCTCAGAAGGAATTCCCTTCATAAATGGGACCAAGCCAGTTAACCTTCTCTGGACTGCCTCCAAGCCAGTATATCCTTCCCTAGTTCTGAAAACTGTTCAGTTTTCTAGATGTTGTATGACTAGTGCCTTGTATAGTTTGAGCAGGACTTCCTATTTTCTTACTCCATTCCTTTTGAAATAAGGCCAACACTCCTTAATATCCATTGAACTTGGATGCTAGCTTTTTGTGCTTTATGCACAAGGAATCTCAAGTCTCTGTGCTGCAGCTTTCTGCAGTCTTTTCTCATTTAAATAATATTCAGCTTCTTTATTCTCCCTGTCAAAGTACATCACTTCATATTTCCCACATTATATTCCATCTGCCAAGATTTTTCTCACTTACATACCCTGATTATATCCCTTTGTAGACTTTTTGTGTCATCCTTACTCCCTGCCTTCCCAACAATCTTTGTGTCAGCTTCCCATGTCCATGTCACTCACCAATTTTGTAAATAATTGGCACTCCTGTTCTGATCCCCGTGACACTGCATAATTACAGCTTACTAGCCTGAAAATGCCTTCTTTATCTCAACTCTCTGTCTTCTGTTGGCCAATCCTCTATCCATGCTAATACACTGCCCCCAAAACCATGGGCTCTTATGTTATTAAGTAGCCTTTTGCATGGTACCTTATCAACTAACTTTTGGAAATCCAAATATATCACCTCTACTGCTTCCCATTTATCTAACTTGCTTCTTACTTCCGCAAACAATTCTCATCTCTCAAGCAGATTCTTCAGTATTTTTGTCATGTTGGCCCACCTAATATCCTTTTATATATCACAAAGCCACAGTTGCACAAAAATTACATTACAATTCACAGATGTTTGTTTCTGCAATGCCACTTTAATAAAGCCATGTTTATCCTTTAATTTTAAATGAATGCCAAGGATTTTTTATGCTTGAATGTTCCGTAACCCCTTATATCTTTTTTCAGATTTCAACAAAACGCAGTTTATATTGCTGAATTTTAACGACATATTCTTACACCTGTTTTAACTTTTTGAATTAAGTAAAATCAAGGCAACTGGATTAGGAATTACCAGAGTAGCACTCAGGAGAACAAACAGGCAGTGTCTAATAATAAATTTGGAACTTAACTTGATATCGTGCTGAGGCCATTGCATAACCCAAATGCTAGGAGCTTCAGAAATAATGTACCTTTTGTCAGAGAATGTTTTGATGTTGGAAACCGCGCTGATGATATAGTATTACCTCTCAGAGTAAAGTTATGCAGGTTTGGTTCATTCTGGAATCGGCTGAGATGTTCGATGTCCCCACATTTACATCACTAGAGGCATGAGACCATGGAGTCAAACCATGCAAGCAAACAGAGCAGACTGAAAAACTCTAACGTCACACTGCCAGCCTCCCATTGTCCTGAAAGCAAATGGCACAGATCAAACATTCATGCTAGAAGCTTTACTTTCAGTAGAACGGCTACTTTCAAGCTTGCAGTTGGAATCAATACAACATTCACTCAGACATTGACGCAATGTCAGACTTCCCCCAGCATCAACCATCAGAATACTCCAGATGCTTAACACATGAAAACCAAAACTTAAAAGATTGCATGCTATATAAAGACAGGTGGCATCTTGAAAGAACAAAAAGCAGTTAATTGGTGTTGAGTTTAAAAGATATTTCCTCAAACTTTATCTGCTTTGATTCCTCATTGATTTAGGGTAGCCTGAACATTTATACATTAATATAATGAAGAACTGCAGATGCTGGAGATCGGAAACAAACAAAAGCTGAAATTGCTGGAGAAACTCAGCAAGTCTGACAGAATCTGTGGAGAGAAAACAAAGTTACCTTTATGGTTCAGAGACACATCTTCAGGACTAGCTCTGAAGAAGATATCAGTGGATTCAAAATGTTAACTGTTTCCTTCAGAAAATTAATAAGTTTAGTTTATGTCTTGTTAATATCAATATTAAATATTACTTTGCAGATTGCCATTACGCATACTGAAAGGAATACTTTTTCTTAATTAACCAATGATAACTAAGCAACAGTTTTTGTCTCAACTTCAGTGAAAAAGATAATACGCTTATGGAACTGAGTTTTTTTTTAGTAAATCTTCCTGTTTTCATTAGATTCATGAAGCTGCAGGTGAGACAGGAGACTGCCGGGAGCAGGAATACAGAGATCAAGTTGGAAACTGTGTGGCCTGCAAACAGTGTGGTCCAGGGCAAGAACTCTCAAAGGTATGAAGAGCTGAAGGATTTGTTTCTCTGGTTTCATCCTCTGTTTCCTATAATCATAGGATGCATCGTTAAATCAGATTAAACATATTATATGCAAGTTCATTCTGAAATTTGAATCTCCATTACATACACTTGCCAGCACAAGTTTTCAGTGAATGGAACTGAAGACTAGTACTGGCAGAGTACAAAACACATACCAATAGCCAGCGCTGAAAGCTGTGAGTTAATGTTCCTTCCCTTGTGTATATTTGAAACAATTAATTTAAATCAGTTGCTGTCTTAGACTTGAAAAGTGAGTGAGTTCATGTCATTTGGGTTTGTTTATGGGTCCTGGCACACAAAGGGACATTGGTTCAGAGATCACAAGGGAATACAAAAAGGTCAGGCATGGAGCCCCACTGTGCTTGGCATTGTCTTTTTGTGCATATGTAGTAAAATCAACTCTTGACACACTGGGGCTTAGACTGATTCACAAGGCTTGCTGGAAAGTCCATTTGCATATGGGGCACATACTCAAGATGCAATAAAGAAATTTTTAAGCTGAAATAAAACTTGCTGTAAATGTGTCTTGAGTTCATTTTGGAATAAATTTGGAATTATTACCACACACTCTGAATTGAACCAGAACTCAGTTTGCTTTTTAACCTGATGTTTTGTTTCATGCTGTCAGACAATCTGATGAAATGGTTGAAGGCGGTGTTTTCAAAATGTGTGTGCCAGAGGTTTTGTCAGTGATGTGCATGCATAAGGCAGGCTCTGGGTCTGGCATCCCAATGCTGGAATTTGAGGGTTAGCTTGATTTAGATCTTCTGGGGGCTCTGCCAATTCCTGCTGCAAGTTCAAAATAAAAGTGAACAGAATTGACTCCAGATTCACTGTGAAAATGAAGCTCAGGTCCAGAACTGATTAAAAGGGCCCATTTTTCAAAGAATATTAGAAACATACACTGTACTTTAAAATAAATAACTCATTTGTTCTTTTAACTCTTAATGTTCAGAATGTGCTAACCCAACACTATTATTTTCAAAAAAAAAAATCCTAAAGGCTGTGTGGTTTGAAATGAAAATAGAGATAATGAAGTTTTAAAATGTTGCCAGTTAATTGGATCGCACCGCAGAAATCTAACTTCTAAAAAAAAGTCTCAAATGCTCCCACAATTCTCCAGTGCTTAATTAGCTTGCTATCAAGTGATCAAAATTGGCTTGAAGCATTTAAAATCCTGATTTAAACTGCGACTTGATTAAATCGGTTAATGATTAGCATGAAAATGGGAGGGGAAAGAGAGAGAAAAGTGATTTAGAAGTCCCATTGTTGGGGAAACTAGATTAAGTTGTTGTTTACTTTGTCAGACATAGAGGACTGTTTTGGCTTCAAGTTATCTTTAGTTCTATCATCTTGTTCCTACCCACATTAGAACTGCTTTACATGGTCATGCTAAGAAGTCAGGGACAATGGTGACTTTTTGTTTGTGAGAATGCCATGTCATCCATTCAAATTCAAGTGTTTGTTCTTGTGCACATTGTGCCTTTGTGCTCAACTAACTCTTTGTTGTTCATGGACCATTACGAATTTTGATCATTGGCCCGAGAACTGAGGAACAAAATTACACACAAGTTTAAGCAAGGGTAGTCGAATTAGTAATTCCTACTTACAATATCATCATTTTCCTGTGATATTCCAACAATTCTTTCCCTGTCTTACTTTTGTACCTTTTAGCTTTGCAATGAATATTTCTGTACAGTTAATTCCATTGTGTGCTGAGTTAGCTAATCTCAGCTAAAAAAGCAGCAGGAGCACTGTAATTGGGCTGAGTGCCCCTAAGCTAAGGAGTGAAAATATCAGCTCTTGATCACTCTTTAGTTCATTGATGCTGGAAAATGCATGTGTGGACATTAAACTAAGGCAGCTGTGATGCCTTCTGTAACTTTAGGGCCCTTTCAGAGCTCTCTTCAAACTGAATCAGAAGGATATGGATTTAAGTTCCATAACAATGAATGAACTCATAATTCAGGCTGATACTTCTGTAAAGCATTGAGGGAATGTGGCATCACTAAACATGCTGATCTTTGGATGAGATGGAAACTGAAGACCTTTGCTTGATCCACTCTGACTGTATGCTCTGGTGGTTCCATTGGAGGTTGGAAAATATAAGGCATATTATAAAGACAAACAGAGAATTATGTCTTGGACATAACCAACAACAGCAATACTCAAAGTGAACTGATGTACATTTTAGTCCTTGTTTATGAATGTCGTTAATGGGAGGGTAACTGTCCTATTTCACAACAAGCAAGTCACATCATTCAAGGATTATTTTGTGAAACATTTTGAAAAAATACAATTTAATTAAACCAATGGTCGATTCTTGATTATTGAGATGATCAAATAGCCATCTATCCTGTTTACTCGCATCAACAACATGTCGCAAAGGTAATATTGTCAAAGGTTCCAAAGTGCTTCACAGGAACTGACTATATGTCAGTTTCTGGTTTCTTGACCATTTTGGACTTTAATCACTCCACCATTGAGTTCTATGTCATCTGTTGCTAATGACTAAACACCCCCTCAAAGAGCAACCTATTTGTCTTAGCTATCAAGAGATAACCCCAAAATAGGATGGTTTAGATATTGTTTTGGCTTTTTTAAATAATCCCTTGCTCAGTCAGTTAAACCTAGCTGGTTACACATGTCACTAAGTGAAATCCTGGTAAAATATATTATCAAGATTTCCATTTCAATGAAGTGCTGAATCATACTATGTTATCTTTTAGACGTTAAACCAAGTTTGCTTGCTTGGGAGAATGTAAAAGATCTCACAGCACTATTTGAAAAAGATCAGGGATTTTACTGTATTCCTAGTTAACACACCAGGTATCAATGATCACGTCATTCAGTCATTTTAATTATGGGATCTTGCAATATGTAAGCTGCCTACCTGCCACATTTACTTATATAACAGTAATGACTGCATTTTAAAAAGAATTAATTAGTTCAGGATATTATAAAATGCAAGATAAATGGTAGACTTTTTATAATTATTTGCATAATTGTTTATTTATTACCTGTCACCAATATTACTTTCTCACATCATACGTTCACAAACCTTACAAGCCTTACAAACTTCAAGTAACACCCATTTTGTTCCTAACTCCTTTAATGAACAGTTTTCAGATTGAATACTTCAGCACAAACCAAAGGCCAATATAATATTCTTATGAGATTCCCAACCTTTTCTAAGTGCAATTTTCAGTTTAAAAAGAATAGGTTTTGAGTTTAAAAAGGATAGATTTTCTGATCAGCAAAATGCCCATCCAATTGCTCAACACAATTGTACAAAGTCCAAGTGAGCTGTGTTGAGATCCATTTAGCATATCTGTAGTTTAAAAGAAGAACACTTCAAATGTAGTTGAAGCATATTAAGCACATATATGTCAATTTCACCGATTGGAAAATCTTTTCCTCAAACATTTAGAATTTAATGAATTGGATGGGCAGCTAAGCCTAAATTTCTGTTGGAAATTCATTAAACTCTTATTAGAAATAAAGAATGAAAGTGAGACCATTAGAATGCATACATGATAACACAGTTCCATGTTTCTAAGTTTAAATAGCTGTTTAAATGATATACCTAATGAATAGCTTGCTATTCCTGTTGTAGCATGCACAATAATTATATATAATTACACCATAAAAATGAAAATGCTAGTTTAGCTATTCAAGCCCATTTATAATAAAAATTCCAATATTTCTCACTGATAAGTTTCTTTGGTCCACTCCTACTTGACATTTGCCGTAGACATGCACGCTTTAGGCATTAAGCCATAATGTTGACAAAATTGGGACTGTTGCCAGCTACAAACACAGCCTACTTTATCTGTTTAAATTATCCAGTATACTTGCAGCAAGCAGTGAATGTGTGAACAAATGTTACCTTACAAACTGAACAATTACACAAGGTATCAATTCAATAAATATGTAAAGTGATTACACAGGGATTCATTTGTACAAATCTTAATGATATGTCATAGAGTCAAAGGGGTATACAGCATGGAAACAAATCCTTTGGTCAAACTCGTCCAAACTGACCAGACTTCTTAAATAAATCGAGTCCCATTTGCAAGCATTTGGACAATATTGCTCCAAACCCTTCCTATACCCTTCATATACCCCTCTAGATGCCTTTTAAATGTTGTAATTATACTAACCTCCAACATTTCCTCTGGCAGCTCACTACATATATGCACCACCCTCTGCATGAAAGAGTTGCCCCTTAGGTCCCTTTTAAATCTTTCCCTTCTCACCTTAAACCTATGCCCTCTAGTTTTGGACCCTCTCACCCAGGGAAAAATCTTCTCTATTCATCCTATCTATGCTCCTCATGAATTTATAAACATCTGTAAGGTCAACCCTCAGCCATTAACACTCCAGGGAAAATAGCCCCAGCCTATTCAGCCTCTCCCTGTAGCTGAAACCCACCAACCCTGGCAACATCCTCTTTTCTGAACCCTTTCAAGTTTCACAACATCCTCCCAGAATTGCATGCAGTATTCCAATAGTGGCCGAACCAATGTCCTGCACAGCTGCAACATGACCTCCCAGCTCCTATACTCAATGCACTGACCAGTAAAGGCACTCATACCAAACACCTTCTTCACTATCCTATCTACCTGTAACTCCACTTTCAAGGAACTATAAACCTGCACTCAAGATCTCTTTGTTCAGCCACTCTCTCTAGGATCTTGTCATTAAGTGTAAAATACCTGCCATGATTTGCCTTTCCAAAATGCAGCACCTCGTATTTATTTAAATTAAACTCTGTCTGCCCCTCCTCAGCTCATTAGCCTGCCTGATCAAGATCCCATTGTACTTTGAAGTAACCTTCTTCACTGTCCCCTACACCTCCAATTTTGGTGTCATTTGCAAACTTACTAAGTGTACCTCCTATGTTCACATCTAAATTTTGATTCATCAAATGAGAGCTTTATCTGGCTTAGGTCAGGTATCGAAAACTATTAACATATGATGATTTAAAAGAGATCCAAGAACTTTGGAGCAGAGGAACTCATTTGTCTTGCCATGTCAGGCCAAGCAAATCTTCTATAAAGGTTCATCATGATATCCTTAGTTTTGATTTCTATGTCTCTGCATAGAAAACCAAGATCACCAGTGCTTCTTTTAAATTCATTTCTCAAGCTGCCCTGCCACCTTCAATGATTTATGCACATATTTCCCAGTTCTTTCTCCTCCCAGTGGGGTTAGCTCAGTGATGCAGACCAATGCCAACAGTTTAGGTTTAATTCCCATACCAGCTGAGGTTGCCATGATGGACTTGCCCCCTCACCTGAGGCATGGTGACCTTAAGGTTAAACCACTACTAGTTGTCTCTGTCTCTTGGGCGAGCGCATGTGGTCTGGTAAATCTACGCTGACTTGATCTCACTTTTCTCTTCTTATAACCCCTTTAAAATTGCACTCTTTACTTAATTTGTACCTCCTCATTCTTCCTATCAAAATGTATCCCTCATCCTTTTTTATATTAAATTACGTGTGCCACACATCTGCTCCTTGGATCAGATTGTGTACCTTCTCAAAACCTGTAATGGTCCACTTCACAATTCACTAAATGTCCAAGCTTTTAGGTTTTAAAATTGCATCCTGTATGCCCAAGTCTAGATGATTGATATTATGTCAAGAAAAGCAATGGCCCAAGGAAAGCAATGGTATGGGTGGCATGGTGGCTCAGTAGTTAGCAATACTGCCTCACAGGGCCAGAGACCTGGGCTCAATTCCTGCCTCAGGCAACTGGCTGTGTAGTGTTTGCACATTCTCCCTGTATCTGCGTGGGTTTCCTCCGGGTGCTCCCGTTTCCTCCCACATTCCAAAAATGTGCAGGTTAGGTGAATTGGCCATGCTAAATTGCCTGTAGTGTTAGGTGAAGGGGTAAATGTAGGGGTTGCTCTTAGGAGGGTCAGTGTGGATTTGTTGGGCCTAAGGGCCTGTTTCCACACTGTAAGTAATCTAATCGAAAATTGCATCCTGTATGCCTAGGTCTAGGTGATTGATATTATGTCAAGAAAAGCAATGGCCCAATACTGACTCCTGTACTTTCCTTTAGTCCAAAAAGACAGCCATTTACACTTATTCTGCTTCCTGTAACTCTGCCAGTTTTGTTTCCTAGCTGACACATTGTTTTCCATTCCATGGGCTTTAACTCATGCCCATTGTGTAGCACTTCATAAAATATCTCTTGGAAGTCCATTTATAATTTAATCTACTGCAGGACCCTCATTAACTCTTTTTGATTAGCACATCACAATGCTCATCAAATGAGTTAAAATGATTTCCATTTTTTAGCTGAATCAGCTTTTGTCCAAATAATTTAATTTTGCCACAGAATATTGTTTCTAAAAACTTTCCTGCAATCGAGTTTAGACTTACATCGGGGCAAGACGGTGACATAGTGCTAATATCATTGGACTAGTAACCCAGTGGCCCTCATTAATTCTCTTGGTCAAGTAGGTTCAATCCCACCAATGCAGCTGGTGAAGAATTTAAATTCAATGAATACAATTTAGAATTGAAAGATCATCTCATTAATAGTGACTATGAAATTCTCATTGATTGATGTAAAAAACCCATCTCATACATTAACATCCTTTAGGAAAGAAAGTCTGCTATCCTTACCCAATCTGGCCTACATGTGACTCTAGACCCACGGCAATATCGTTGACTCTGAACTGCCCTCTGAGATAACTTAGCAAGCCAGACAATTCAATGGGAATCAGGGAGAAGCAACAAATCGATTTAGATTAGAGACAAAAAAACTACAGAAGCTGGAATTCAAAGTAGACAGCAGGAGGTGATAACAAGCTAGGCAGCATCAGGAGGTGAAGTCGATGTTTGGGTGTAACTCTTCTTCAGGACTGGGGATGGGTGTAAGGGAAGCTGCAAATAAAGGGGATGGTGGGGATAGAGCTGTGAAGTGGGGATAGATGAAGACTGGTAGAGGGTATGACCTGGTTAGTCAATGGGAGGAATGGATCCAGTAGGTGACTGGGAGGAGTGGAAAGGAGGGGGAGGGGCTGGGAAGGGAGTCAGGGAATGGGAAGGGAGGTTATTTGAAATTGGACAACTCAATGTTGAGTCCTCCAGGCTGTAGACTGCCCAGGTGGAAGATGAGGTGTTGTTCCTCCAATTTGTGGCTTGGTTCATTGTGGCAATGGAGGAGGGCAAGGATGGTCATGTCAGAAAGGGAGTGGGAAAGAGAATTAAAATGGGGCAGTGACTGGGAGGTCCGGTCTGCTTGGTCCTATAGACTCACAGACTCCCATAACTACCTGGACTATACTTCCTCCCATCCAGTATCCTGCAAGAACTCCATTCCATTCTCCCAATTCCTCTGTCTCTGGCCACATCTACTCAGATGTGGAGACATTCCACTCCCAAGCATCCCAGATGTCCATCTATTCCAAACAACATACTTTTCCTTCCTCTGTCATCCAGACAAGCCCTCCACCGCACCACTTCCATTCCCTGTTCCACTGATCTGAACCCCCCAGTACAATAAAGCCAGAGTGCCTCTTGTCCTCACCTACCACCCCACAGTCTCCGCATCATCCTTAAACACTTCTGCCAACTCCAACTAGACCCCACCACCAAGAACATCTTCCCCTCGCCATCCCTCTCTGCCTTCCGCAATGACTGTTCCCTTCGACAGTCCTTGGTTTGAGCCACTCTCCCCACCAACCCCCCTGAACCCCCAGATACCTTCCCCAGCAACTGGAAACGATGTAAAATCTGGTGGTACAACACACCCCTCCCCTGACCTCCGTCCAGGGCCCCAAATAGTCCTTCCAGGGTGAGACAGAGGTTCACCTATCCCTCTTCCAAACTATTTACTGCATCAGGTGCTCCCGATGTGGTCTTCTCTACAACGGGGAGACCAAACGTAAACTTAGGGAATGGCTCACCAAGCTTCTCAGCCAGTCCTGCAGGGGCCGACCAGTCCTTGCAGTCACCACCCATTTTAAATTTCCTTCCCACATGACCATCTTTGGCCTCCACCATTGCCACAATGAACCAAACCACAAATTGGAGGAACGACACCTCATTTTCCACCTGGGCAGCGTACAGCTTGGAGAACTCAACATTGAGTTCTCCAATTCCAAATAACCTCCCTTCCCATCCTCCGACTCCCTTCCCAGCCCCTCCCTCTCCCTTCCACTCCTGCCAGCCACCAACCAGATTCATTCCTCCCATTGACCACAAGGTCATACCCTCTGCCTGTCTTCACCTATCCCCATTTCATCATTCTGCCCTCGACACCCCCTTTATCTGCAGCACCCCCTACACCCGCCCCCAGTCCTGAAGCAGGATTACACCCAAAACGTCGACTTCTCCACCTCTTGATGATGCCTGGCTTGCTGTGTTTAGATTAGATTCCCTACAGTTTGGAAACAGGCCCTTTGACCCAACCAGCCCACACCGCCCCTCTGAAGACCCATCCCCCTCTGACTAAAGCACCTAGCAATATGGGCAATTTAGCATGGCCAATTCACCTGACCTGCACATCTTTGGACTGTGGGAGGAAACCGGAGCACCCAGAGGAAACGCACGCAGATACGGGGAGAATGTGCAAACTCCACACAGACAGTTGCCCAAGGCTGGAATCAAACCTGGGACCCTGGTGCTGTGAGGCAGCAGTGCTAACCACTGAGTCACCATGTTCTTCCGGCCTCCTGCCTACCTACTATTGATTTAGATTGCCTTAGATCCATTTTTCTGTTAGCTGCCAGTCTCCTCTCATGCTCTCATATCCATTCTGAATTATTTATCTTCAACCTGGTTTTTGTTTGAAATACAGTCCTGTCATCTATCATACGCTTTCTTTTTCTGCTTCATCTTATTCCTTAACTCTTTCATCATCCAGCCATATCCAGTTTTGATTTCCTTACCCTGCCCATTATGGGAATGTATCTGGACACTGTCAAATTATCTTCTCTTGAAAAGCGGCCAGATGTTCAATTACAGCTTTGCCTGAAAATCTTTGATTTCAATTTATCACTATGCTCACCCCACAAGAAATGACTCTTCTGAAATTAAGTATTTTTACTTTAGAATGTTCCTCGTCTTTTTCCATAGCTAACTTACACCTCATGATACTGTGTGACTGTCTCATAAAGTTTCCATATTTCACAGAGATATCAGTAAAGTGGCCTAGGTAAATAGTCCCAGAGGATGAACGGCAGCACTTACATCAGACAGAGAGACAACTGGTGTTGAGTTTAACCAATGTTGAGAAAGCAGAGCACTCATCATAACTTCAGTCAGTATAGGAATTGAGCCTGCACTGTTGGCATTATTCTGCATCACAAACCAGCTATCCAACCAACTGACCCCAGGTGGAATGAGTGGCCAGGTAGGATATCGTATGGGAAAATATGAGCTTATGCACTTTGGCAACAAGAATAGAAGAGCTGGATATTATTTAAATGTTGTAAGATTGCAAAAAAAAAGAGGGATTTGGGAGTCTTCATCCATGAATTACAAAAAGCTAGCATATAGGTTCAGTGGATAATATGAAAGGCAAATAAAACATTGGCCTTTTTTTTCAAAGAGACTGGAGTATAAAGGTGGGAAGGCTTTGCTAAAATCATACAAGGTACTAGTCAGACAACAGCTGAAGTACTGTGAACACGTTTGGGACCATTACCTAAGGAAAGATAAACAGGGGGACCTCGATTATCCAAATGAGAAGGGCGGGCACTATTTCGTTTGGATAATTGATTATTTGATTAATCGATTCAGTGCCTTTCCTCTGGAGCTCGGAGTTTTCTATTAAGTCTGCTCCCTGTTCAGAAGACGAGCAGCAGCACAGTGCGCGTAAGGCTCCGCCCGCCCCCACAAACCCCGTCCAATACCGCCACTCCGCCCGCCCCCCAAACCCCGTCCAACACCACCCCTCCGCCCTCCACCAAACCAATCCAACAGCGCCCCTCCACTCTCCCCCAACCCCGTCCAACACCGCCCCTCCACCCTCCCCCCCAAACCCGGTTCAACACCGTCCCTCTGCCCGCCCCCCAAACGCTGTCCAACACCGCCCCTCCACTCTCCCCCCAAACCCGGTTCAACACCGTCCCTCTGCCCGCCCCCCAAACGCTGTCCAACACCGCTCCTCCACTTTCCCCCCAAACCCGGTTCAACACCGTCCCTCTGCCCGCCCCCCAAACGCTGTCCAACACCGCCCCTCCACTCTCCCCCCAAACCCCGTCCAACACCGCCCCTCCGCCCGCCCCCCCAAACCCCGTCCAACACCGCCCCTCCACCTGCCCCCACAAACCCCGTCCAACACCGCCCCTCCACCAGCCCCCCCATACCCTGTCCAACACCGCCCCTCTGCCAGCCCCCCCAAACCCCGTCCAACACCGCCCCTCCACCTTCCCCCCAAACCCCGTCCAACACCGCCCCTCCGCCAGCTCCCCAAACCCCGTCAAACACCGCCCCTCCGCCAGCCCCCCAAACCCCATCCAATACCGCCCCTCCGCCAGCTCCCCAAACCCCGTCAAACACCGCCCCTCCGTCAGCCCCCCCAAACCCCGTCCAACACCGCCCCTCCGCCAGCCCCCCAAACCCCATCCAACACCGCCCCTCCACCAGCTCCCCAAACCCCATCCAACACCGCCCCTCCGCCAGCTCCCCCAAACCCCATCTAACATTGCCCCTCCGCCAGCCCCCCAACCTCCGTCCAACAGCACCCCCCGACTCTGCCGTCCAACATCGCCCACCGCCTGCCGCCCTCAAACCCTGTCCAAGACTGTCCCCCCTGCCCACCCCAACACCGCTCCAACCCCTCCCAATCCTGCCCTCGCCCACCCGCGTCCAACACCACTCTCAACCCCCACGTCCAGTCCGGGGCAGCCGGACTGGACACCAACAGCCAGACCGCTGCTGCTGCTACTGCCTTTTGGGGGGTGAGTCTTCAAATACCGTGTACACACATTTTTACTGCAACTTTTTGACAGGTTCCATCTCTGCCCTGTACTGGACAATGTTAGAGAGATTATCTGGGGAAGGGGGGTTTAGGGTACATACCTGTGTAGAACTCCAGCGAAAGTGTGGGAAGAGAGAGAGAGGGAGTGGGAGATCAATCATTTAGAGACGGTGCCTGCGCTGCCATCTGTCCAGGACTGTTCTCGGCAGCACTTTTAATCACTGTAAACATAAGACGCAATCAGTGTAGGGCACATGTTTTTGATGTAATGTTTCTGTCGTGACTTCAAGACCTCCATCAAATAATCCAATTTTCGGATAATCGAGGTTCCCCTGTACTGGCGTTGGCAGTCCAGAGAAGGTTCACTTGGACAATATATGACATGGCGGGTCCATCTTATGAGCAGAGGTTGAGTAGATTTGACCTGAACTTATTGGAAAATAGAAAAATGAGAGGCAACTGTATTGAACATTCAAGATTTTTAGGGGACTTGAAAGGATAGATACAGAAAGCTTCTCCCCCTTGTGGGTGAGTCTAGGACCAGAGGCTGTAATCTCCAAATAAGGGCGTTACATTTTTAAGACATAGATAAGGGGGAATTTCCACATTAAGAGGGTGGTCAGACTGTGGGTTTCCCTCCCAGAGAGGGCAGTTGAGGCTGGATCATTAAGTCTATTCAAGACTGAGACAGACAGATTGATAATTAGTAAGGGAATTGAGGGTTGTGGGGAAAGTGGAGATGGGATTACCACATCGGATTGAATAGCAGAGCAGGCTTAAGAGGCTGAATGGCCTACCTCTCCTACTTCTGATCTTATGGTCTTAAAAATTGAGAAGGCAAGTGGACATGTTGGTCTTTATTGCAAGTTTTATGGATCAGACTGAATCCCCTCAAAATAGATCAAGAAGATAGCCTAGACCCTAACTTTTTACTACTGCTAATTAACTGTTCCAATGTCGTGACATGCCATAAATGCACCTTTTGCAAAGGCAAATTCAGTAAAATACTTTGTCTCACATGCAACTCTAGCAGCAGGAAGAGGATCCTGGCTTTTGGCTATAAAAAAGAAAGGAATAAGTGCTTTCATATCCAGCTTCAAGACCAAGAATCCGCAGACAGCTAAAACGAAAACTCCTGGTTCTCTGGGAGATTGACCCCACCCATTCAGGCTGCTCTCTTTTAACAGTCAAGGCCTCACATGTTGCTTACTTTATTCACTTTGAGCACACAATTCTACCTCTATCTCAACCTTTCTTCATAAAAGAGGACAAAATACACCTTTTAAAGCCATAGTATCGCCACACCTGCCCCCTTTAAAGAAATTAAACATCAATATACAAAGATTTAAAAATGGTCAGCCTTACGCTATTCGTACACTACATTGACTCTAAGCATGCAAACGTTCGCCACCACTGTCCATTTCAGTCCATTTTCTCCCGCCACTGAATGTCACCATCTTCCTTCATCAAAGTTATGACAACACGTCGACAATTACGTTCTCTCATCCTGCCACGTGTTAAATTTTAAATTTGTATAGCTACAATAATAAGCTCCATCTAAACAGTCTAGAATTTTTATCCTTAATTTTTTAAAAAACATTAAGGGGTTATCATCAGTATATACAATTGTCTCAGACACATTACTAGCAATATAAATGTTGAAATGTTGCAATGCCAACACTAAACTCATGATCTCCTTCTCAATTGTGGAATATTTCTGTTGATGGAAAAAATACCCAATAGGTCTTCCTACCTTCTTGTCAACAGTACAGCACTGATACCTACATCACTCGCATCACTAGCTGTCTTGAATGGCTTTGCATAGTTGTGTATGGCCACACTGAGGCAGTGGTTAATACCACCTTCAGGCTGTCAAATGCCTTCTCACATTCCTCTGTCCACTGAAAATTTCTGCACTTCTTCAACAGTGCAGCAGCCACACTGTTAAAATTCAGTCCGAACTTCCGATAAAAGTCACTCAGTCCCAGGGATCGTAATACTTCCCTCTTCATTGATGGTATGGTAAACTCCCCAGTAACATCCTGTGGGACCATTTGTCCATATCAATCATCAGATCATTGATGTACACCACGCCATTGGGTAATCCTGACTTTATTGGTTAGTCTTTGAAATGTGGCTGGCATACTTTTCATACCAAATGACATGATTTAAACTGGTTTAGTTCATTCAGTGTCACGAAAGCTGAAATTTCCTTCATCCTTTCAGATAAAGCTGTCTGCCAGTAACCTCTGACTAAGTCTAACTTAGAAATATAAGTTGCTCGTCCCACCTTCACAATACAGTCTTCCAAAGTGGAATAGGATATGAATCAGATTTTGTAATTGCATTGGCTTTGCAATAGTCCATCTGGTTTTGACATCATTAATATGGGTGAGCTCCATTACTGCAACTCACTTTGATTAAATTATCTTTGAGCATGCATAACATCTCTTTTTGAACTTGTGCCAACTTTAGCAGGTTAAGTCTATACATACCTTGTTTAATTGAAAGAGCATTTTATATATCTACATCATGTGTAATCAGATTAGTACTTCCCAGTTTATTCCAATATCTTCCCATGTGAATGTAATAACACTTGCAGGTCATTTTGGATTTTTCTCTGGAAGGTAATCCAATAATTTATCTTCATAGTCCAATTTAATTTGAGGAATATCGAATTCAGGATCGTCTGAACTTGGTTCTTCGCTCTGTGTTGTAATCAGTAACACATTCTACTTTTGCTCTCCTTCCCTATCAAAATACTTTTGAGCAGATTCATGGAGATGCACAACATAGAAATAGACCCTTTGGTTCAACTTGCCCATGCTGACCAGATATCCTAACTTAATCTAGCCCCATTTGCCAGCACTTAGCCCGTATCCCTCCAAACCATTCTTATTCATATACCCATACAGATGCTTTTTAAATGTTGCAATTGTACCAGCCTCCACCACTTCTCTGGCAGCTCGTTCCATACACGCACCACCCTGTGCGTGAAAAAGTTGCCCCTTAGGTCTCTTTTAAATCTTTCATCTCTCACCCAAATGTGGACTCCCCTGCCCCGGTAAAAGATTGTCTATTTATCCTATCCATGCTCCTCATGATTTTATAAACCTCCATTAGGTCACCCCTCAGCCTCCAACACACCAGGGAAAACAGCCACAGCCTATTCAGCTTCTCCCTGTAGCTCAAATCCTCAAACCCTGGCAACATCCTTGTAAATCTTTTCTAAACCCTTTCAAGTTTCACTACATTCTTCTGATAGGAGGGAGACCAGAACTGCACACAATGACACACTCTGAGACTGGCGCTCTTATCAAATACTTCACCTCAATCAATTTCCTTTCGAATTGATAACACCTACCAGACCTTGCTTTTAAAGGTTTACCTACTGCTGGGAGTAACACCAACACTTTAGCTCCACTAGCCAAATTACAAATTTTTGAACTCTTGTCTGCTTCCTGTTTCATCACATATTGTGCTACTTTCAAATGCTGTCCCGACACTTTACTTAACCCTTCCCTAAGTTTTGATACGTAGTCCAAATGTGTGGTCTCTGAACTCTGATTTACCAATTTCAACTTAATTAATTTCAGTGGTTTTCTCACCTCATGTCCAAAATCTAATTCAAATGGACTGAATTTAGTTGATTCATTAGGTACATCCCTACTTGCAAAAAGTACAAATGGAATTCCTTTATCCTAATATTCTGGATAGTCTTGACTATAAGCTCTCAATACGCCCTTTGTTCTAATGCTCCCTGCAATACTGAATGGTACACAGTGGATTTGAATTATCTTATTCCCAAGCAATCCATAACTTCCTTGAAGGATTTTCATGTAAAATTTGACTCCTGGATCCAATTTTATTTTTGTAGGTAGTCCGTATCTAGTAAAATAATTGAATAACTCTTCTACAATCCTTTTAGCCACGATACTGCATAATGAAATGGCGTCTGGAAATCTAGTAGACACCTCCATTATGGTCAACAAATACTAATTCCCACTTGTTTTAGGTAGGGGTCATATGCAATCAATTAAGACCATTGTATAAGGTTCCTCAAATGCGGGAATGGGTATTAAGGGTGCTGGCTTTATTACTGCCTGAGTTTCCAATTACCTGAGACATATGATATGTCCAGCAAATGTCAACTACATCCTTCTGCAGTCCGGCCCAATAAAAATATTTTTTATGTGCTACCTACAATATCTATAACCTACCAGTAGTACACCTTGTGCCCGTTTTTCATCATGTGATGATCTCTACTTCTTCATCAAGACTTAAATTTTAAGGTAGTAATGTCCTAGGATACACTCAGATTCTTCTTCTGTACATGCTTTTTGATAAAACTGCTTTAGTTTTTCCTAATTCGGTTGTAATTCAACTAGGTTCTCTGAATTAAAAATATCCACTATTTCCTCCATTTGTTTTTTTTTTGCAACCATTTGATCAAGCATAATTTCTCATAATTGAAGTTCTTTATTCTTTGATTCTTTGATTTTTCCTCCTGTTTCCAACTGTGGTTTTGTGACTTTGTCAGGGGAAATCCCAGAAAATACATCCGGTAACATCTCAGTGACCTGGCTTTCCACTGGCTTTTCAACCACAGTAGGCATCACTCCCACCTATGACGCAGCTATGTCACTACCAAGGATAGATTGTACTCCCAGAACCGAGAATTTCTCTACTATTCCTACCACCATTTCACCACTTGACACCAGACTGTCCAACCTCACTTTATATAATGGAAAACTGCTCTTTTCCCCATACATTCCACATTTAACACTTTCTCTGCAATACTCCTTATGAATTACATATCTCCTCATCTCTCGCCATCAAAGAATAATTTGTTTCCATATCCCTTACCTCTCTTGGCATACATGAGTAAACCGTACCCACACAGGTAAATTCTTTAAAAGAGATCTGGCACTTGTTTTCTCAACCAACCCCTGATCAAGTTGTACATTCTTCTGCAGCTTTTTAGCTTCCACTGTGTTTTCCTTTACCACTTCAACAGGACTCACTGGCTTATCCTGTTTCCCCACATCTGTTTTCCCAATGCTTGTTCTAAACCACCAACACTACAAAATCTATCCAACCTTTCCACATATGAAACCCATCCATTCTAGGTATTAGTCTAGTAAATGCTCTCTGAACTGCTTCCAATACATTTCTATACTTCCTCAAATAAGGAGACAAATACTCCACACGGTATACTACATGTGATCGTACCAGTATAACTGAGGCATAACTTCCCTATCTTTACGTACAATTCCTCTCTCAATAAATGATAACATTTTATTAGCTTTGTTAATTCCTCACTGTACAGAGGAACCTCGATTATCCAATTTCAGACGGCCGGGCACTATTTCGTTTGGATAATTGATAATTCGGTTAATCGATTAAATGCCTTTCCTCTGGGGCTCAGAGTTTTTTAGGTCCGCTCCCCATCAAGGAGACAAGGCAGCAGCACACTGCACGCGATCCCCCGCTCCCTCCGCCTGCTTCCCATCCCCGTACAGTACTGTCCCCTCCAGCCCTCCCCAACCTTGTCCAACACCACTCCCCCGCCGCCGTCACCATCCAACACCACACCCCTACCCGCCCCCCATATATCCCTCCCCCCTCTCCGGGGCAGCCGGACTGGAAACCAATAAGATTGTTGCTGATGCTGACTTTTGGGGGCTGAGTCTCCAAATAGCACGCACGCGCACATACACACATCTTTTCACTGGAACATTTTAACAGGTCCCACCTTTGCCTTGTACAGGACAATGTTGGAGAGATTATCTGGGGAAGAGGGGGTTAGGGTACACCAATGTAGAAGTCCAGGAAAAGTGTGGGGAGAGAGAGCGGGCAGTCAGTCATTTGGGGACGGGTACCTGTTTAATCACTGTAAACAAAAGACACAATCAGTGCTGGAAACACATCTTTGATGTAATGTTTCTATTGGACCTCAAGATCTCCTTCAGATAACCCGATATTCAGCTAATTGATAGTCGGATAATCGAGGGTCCTCTGTATCTGCATACTAGTCTTTTATAATTCATCCACTAAGGTGCACTCCACATCTCAGGGTTCTACAATCTCTCACCATTTTGATAATATGTGCCATTGTTTTAATCTTCCTGTCAAAATTCACCAATTTGACACTTTTCCATTTTACACTCCATCTGTCAGATATTACCCACTCACTTAAGCTATATATTACCCTTTGTAGCTTCCTTACATCTATTCACAACTTATCTTTCAAACTACCTGTGTCATGGGCAAATTTAGCAATTATACATTCAGAGCTGTCAAATCATTTACAGGTATATAAATTGTTACCACTTGAGTCCCCAGCACTGATCCTTGTGGCACACCCTTTGTCACATCTTGACATCCAGATGAAAGCCCATTTCTGCCTACTCTGTTAGCAAGCCAATCTTCTGTCGGTATTACTATGTTACCTCATAAACCAAGAGCCTTTTATTTGCAATAATTTGAAAATCTGTTATTGCATCCTTTTATCGATAGCTTGTTACTTTTTTTTTATATTCACTCATAGGATGTGGATGTTGCTGGCTGGGCCAGCATTGATTGTTTGTTGCTCTTGAGAAGATCAAGTGGTGAGCTGCCTTCTTAAACTACTGCAGACCCTTTGGAGCAGATTTATCTTCACTTGACCCATTGGCTGCAGTGGATGGAGGCGATAAGATCTCACAACAACAACAACTTGCATTGTGTGTCAAAGCACAGTATAAAAGGTCTGGACCTGCTGCGTTAAAATTCTGAGACCTGATGGTTTGAAGAGAAAATATTCTATAATATACTGACCTATATTCACACAAGACATTTTAGGAAGTGGAGGTCTCTAGCTTGCTTGTTTCCAATTTAATCATTTTGAAACAGGTAGAAGCACTTCAAAAAAGACTGAATTAAAGAATAAAAACAGAAGTGTTACTCTGAGTGTGGTTCATTTTGTTTAGTCAAGATCCTATTGAGGACTGAATGAAAAATGTTAAATGTTACTGTGGTTCTGTTCGCTGAGCTGGGAATTTGTGTTGCAGACGTTTCGTCCCCTGTCTAGGTGACATCCTCAGTGCTTGGGAGCCTCCTGTGAAGCATTTCTGTGATGTTTTCTCCAGCATTTATAGTGGCACATATTATCCATGCCGGAGGAAAGATCACAGAAGCGCTTCACAGGAGGCTCCCAAGCACTGAGGATGTCACCTAGACAGGGGACGAAACGTCTGCAACACAAATTCCCAGCTCGGGGAACAGAACCACAACAACGAGCACCCGAGCTACAAATCTTCTCACAAACTTTGAATGTCAAATGTTAGTCTGGAAGTATAAACATGTTTGATCATCAAAAATGGTAAAATTGAGGCCTGGAGTCAATTATTCTGTTTCATTTTCTGATTTAATTAACAATAATCTTATAGAAGGACTTTAGAGGATTACTTTTACATTGAGGAATGTATTGTAAAAATAAACAAAATACATTAAAACCTTTATTACTTTGGAATTGAAGTAGAATAGTGCTGGAAATTTCATTTCTGGCAGGTGCTGTCAGATGAATTCTATTTTACGATCCAAAATGCAGAAGAAATTGTTTAAATGAAAGGTCATTAACAAGGTGCCAATGGCTTTCCCAATCAGTGCTAATATTGTGGTAAATTTGTGAACTACAATTGGTGTGTTATTGTAGCAACAATCCGCGCAGCTTAAAATGAAAAGAACATATAACAAAATGTATGATTTTAAAAAAATGTATATCCCAATTTCACAGTACAATAATTTTGTAACCTTATTTGATCTTTACGTTGAATAATACAATTATTGTTCATCTATTTGGGCTATCACTGATATCCTTCAGAATTTTCAGTCCAGAAATAAAAAGCTAAAATAGTGCAGATGCTGTGAGAAAGAAGAAGTACTGGAAACACGCTGCAGATTAACAACATCTATGGTTTCATTGCTGATGAAGGGCTTTTGCCCAAAACGTCGATTTTCCTGCTCCTCGGATGCTGCCTGACCTCCTGTGCTTTTCCAGCACCACTCTAATCTAGATCCTAGCATCTGTGGTGAGACAAAGGTAACTTTAGCATTTCAGTTTGACAACATTTAGTCATGTAGGATGAGTGCAGCAGCATCTGCAAAAATGAAGAAGGCATTGTGACTTGAATTAGCTTTATTGTCACATGTACTCACTCCAGCAATAAATTAAAAAAATAGAGAAATAAGAGTTCAGAATAACAGTTCTTCTAACCCAGACCGGATCAGGCTTCACCTCAAGGCCAGGAATGCTGGATTTGAATCTATGCTGAGCCCAGGAGTCTGTGTTGAGGCCAGGAGATCACAGTGAGGCCAGGAGTCCATACTGAGGCCGGGCCCACCCTGAGGCCAAGGGTTTGAGTCCACCCTGAGGCCAAGAGTTCTAGTCCACTCTGGGGCCAGGAGTTCGAGCCCACGCTGAGTTCGGGAATTTGATTCCATGCTGAGTTCAGGAGTTTTAGTCCATGCTGAGGCTGGGAGTTCAAGTCCGTGCTGAGGCTGTGAGTCCGGTCCACACTGAGGCCGGGTGTTTGAGTCCACTCTGAGGCCGTGAGTCCAGGTCCATGCTGAGGCCGGGTGTTTGAGTCCTCCCTGACGCTGTGAGTCCAGGTCCACGCTGAGTCTGAATGTTTTGAAACCACTCTGAGGCCGTGAGTCCAGGTCCATGCTGAGGCCGGGTGTTTGAGTCCACCCTGACGCTGTGAGTCCAGGTCCACGCTGAGTCCGAATGTTTTGAGACTACTCTGTGACCAGGTCTTTCAGTCCACTCTGAGGCTGAGTCCGGGTCCACGCTGAAGCCAGGTGTTTGAGTCCACGCTGAGGTCAGGAATTCGAGTCCACCCTGAGGCTAGGCATTCAAGTCCACCCTGAGGCCAGGCATTCAAGTCCACCCTGAGGCCGGGAGTTTGAGTCCACCTTGAGGCGGGGAGTTTTCCAATAGATTTCTAATTGGTACACGACTGTAGAGGTGTTCCACAAAATTTCATGTGCAACACTCTTGCCTCTGAGTTGGAAACATTAAGTCCTGCTCCAGAAACCTGAGCACGAATCCAGGTTGGTATTCAAGCACAATTCTGATGGAGTGGAGATGTCACCTTTCAGTGCAGTTGTTGAATCAGGCCTTATTTGCTCTCGCAGTTAGACATAAATAGACCCTTTGACCCGATACAAAGAAGAGCTGGGGAATTCTCCCCAGTGTCCTAGGTTATGAAAGGTGTTGTATAAATAAAGGTTAAAAAAAATCCACAAACTCAAATATTTAGAATTCATCGATGGCCCACAGTATTTCTAAAATTCTTAGTTATATTGTTTGCACTGAAGGTACTAACTTCATTCTGTCACCCATCACCTGTACTTTGATCATTGAGGTTCCTAAGTTCATTCAAATCAAGAGACAAATTCCAAAAACAGTGAGTCATTAATTCCTACCCGCAGGATGATGCATAAATGCTCTTAAGCAGCAAACGATTAACTTTATTAAATTAATACTGTACTTGCTTTGCATTTCAGACAGAAAGCCAAAAGAATCAGTGCACTGCAGCCAAAAAAGCAACACACAGTGCAACACGTGCACTTCCACTATCAGCCTGAGTGAATATATAATCTGGTCGGCAGAAAGAAAATTTACCAGCTTTCAACAAAGAATCTAACATGTATAGAGATGTTTCAGTTTTTTCAAAACATCACATTTATATAATAGAATAAATCATTTCCACAGTCCAGCAAGGGGTTTAAGGATTATTTTTGAAGAATTGTGTTACCTCTTTGCAACCCACATCTTTGGTCTTATCTAAATGTAACCATACATTCTTTTCAACAAACTGTCAGGAAGTAGGCTTTACACAAAGCCACTTGTATTTTTTTATCCATGCTTGGCGAACACTTCAAAGCAATCTGACCTTGTTAATATTACAGCAGTTTATATATAAATAATTTGAATCTGACAGTGCTCCGTTTTCCATGCATTCTGATATAAACTGATCATTTTTAAGATCTTACTTGCAGCCCAACTCTGACAGGGCTCCTTCATCATTTTCTTTGGCTGGGGACGTTCACAAATGAAGTTTGTTTGGATTTTATTCCATGTATTTTGGGAAAATAATTTTTAAAACAGGCCCAACTGAACAAGAGAGTATACAGCAGAAGAAAAGGACTAGTCACCAACCCCTAGTTAAGGGAAATAACATGTCAAAATAATTTTTCAAAATATCAATGAATGATACCAGCACTGCAAATCATGCAACTGATTAAGGTAACCAGAAAACATATTCAATTATCCTGTGTGTAGATAGCTGGTCTCATTTGGACAACTGTGGCCACTTTGGATCAACACTGATCTACAAAGGAAAAAGTCAGTCTGGTTTCTCATTTTTATACAGTAGTTGCTGCTGGAAATTCTACGTGAATATTGTGTGAGGACAGGATTGAATATACTTCCAGTGTCCTCCACCGCAGCACGGTGGCTCAGTGGTTAGCACCGCTGCCTCATAGCACCAGGGACCTGGTTTCAATTCTACCTTCAGATGACATTCTGTGTAGAATTTGCACATTCTCCCCGTGTCTGCATGCATTTTCTCAAAGTGCTCTGCTTTCCTCCCATAGTCCAAAGATATGCAAGTTAGGTGGATTGGCCATGCTAGATTGCCCTGTAGGCTAGCTGGATTAGCCATGGGAAATGCAATAATAGTAAAGGAGGTGGGTTTGGATAGGACGCTCATCAGAGGGTCAGTGTAGACAAGATGGGCTGAATGGCCTACTTCCTCACTGTAGGATTCTATTAATCATTACCTGATCTCACCCTTTCAGGCGGCACGGTGGCTCAGTGGTTAGCACTGCTGCCTCACGGTGCCAGAGAGTCAGATTTGATACCCGCCTCGGGCGACTGTCTGTGTGGAACTTGCACATTCTCCCTGTGTCTGTGTGGGTTTCCTTCAGGCGCTCCGGTTTCCTCCCACACTCCAAAGATGTGCAGGTCAGGTGAATTGACCGTGCTAAATTGCCCATAGCATTAGGTTCATTAGTCAGGGGTAAATATAGGATCGGGGAATGGGTCTGGGTGGGTTACTCTTTGGATGGTCAGTGTGGACTTGTAGGGCCATGTTTCCACACTGTAGGGGATCTGATCTGATCTCTCTGAATTGACATGTTAGAGTGCTAAATATACAGTGCTGAAATCACTGAACCGTAAGCCAATAGGGAGGGATGGAGGCAATGAATGGGCTGCTCAATACAGTGAATATCAGTAAACATCCCCAATTCTGAGCTGAGCTGAGCTGAAATAGTAAGGCTGAGTACAGTTCCCTGAGGAACTCCTGCAACAACGTATTGATGTTAAGATGATTGATCTCAAACGACCATAACAATCTTCCTTCTTGCTAGGCAGTAATCCAGCCAGTGGAGAATTTTCCCCATGATTTTCATTGACATCAATTTTGCTCAGGCTCCTTTAAGCCATCTTTGTTAAAATGCTGCTTTGATTTTGATTTTGAACGCATTCACCCTCAGCTCACCTTTGGAATTCAGCTCTTTTTATCAAAATAGAAATCTGGAACCAAAAGTTATTGGTAGCCCCCAAACTGAGCATCAATAAAAGAGGTTATTGCTGCATAAGTACAGACTGTCTGTCATTCCATTGCTTTGCTGATGAACATGCTAGAAGTTGGTTGGATTTGAGTTCTTTCTGCTTTCTGTGGATAGGACTTATCTGAGTAATTTTTTTCATTTTATTGTATAGTTGGTTGCCAGTGATAGACATAAAGGAACAATGGGTGAGGAATGGGGGATGGGTGGTGTCACAAACAAGGTGGGAATTGAGGATTGTTTGTTCCATTCCCTTTGTAAGCCTGACATGGTGAGGTATTATTTGATTTATCCCTTTTTCCTTTTTACTTTTTCCCTTACCGTGGTAAGCACAAAGGTGCTCCCCAAATCCTCATTTCTCACATGCTAAGTTTGAAATCAAACTCACAGCAAAAACCTTTAAGGTGAAATCAAAGGTAGATCTTATTAACGAAACATTCAAAATGCCAGGGAGTTGCTTCAGTACTCCATTCACATATACAAAAGCTAGAAAGAAAGAGAAAGGGAAGGAAAGAAGTTACAACTTATGAATTTCTTTCAAAATCAAACATATTGATATTGGTTTACATGACTACAGTGAGTACAGTCAGTCACTGTTCAATTGGAGACTGTAAGTCAGTTGGTATTGTAACCGAACTCCTTTCCTGGGAGCTAGGGTACAGGAGTTTAAAGACTGGTAGGTGGCCTACTCCTTCTCCTATTTCTTATTTTCTTATGAAGCTGTAGCAATACTTCTTGTACTCAGAGAATCGGTCTAATTTGGCAGGTGAAGTCTGAGGTGGTTTCAGGAGATGAGATTCTTGAGAGGGAGAGAAAGATGAAGAACAAGCTTCTAGCTGCTAAGACCTGGAGCTTCATTATGTGGAATTTGCACATTCTCCCTGTCTCTGCGTGGGTTTGCGCCGAGTGCTCTTGTTTCCTTCAACAGTCCAAAGATATGCAGCTTAGATTGACTAGCCGTGATAAATGCAAGCTTACTAGGATAGGCCAAGGTTACAGGGTTAGGGGCCTGGGTCTGGGTGGGATGCTCTTTGGAGGGTTGGTGCAAACTTGATGGGCTGAATGACCTCTTTCCACAGTGTAGGGTTTCTCCGATTCTCTGATACATGTTCTAGAACAGCTTAGCCAGGGGCATGGCTCATTCTGGATCACAAGTCTTCAATACTGCCCCCAGAACGTTGTCAGGGTCCAAAGTCCTTCCAATGCTATTAGCAGTTTGAAATGAATCAAATTGATAGCGGAGTGACAGCTGGGATGCTGGGGACCTCAGGAGGAAGCCAAGATGGATCATCCACTTGGCATTTCTAGCTGGAGATGGTTTCAAATGTTTCAGCCCTGTCTTGTGCATCAGCATACTGGGCTATCCCAACCCAGAAAGTAGGGATTTTCTCAACCCCCGCCCACCAAATTTTGTTGTTTAATTGTCCACCCAACATTCATGACTAGATGTGACAGGACTGTAGAACTTTGATCTGTTGCTTGTGGGATGGTTTAGCTGGATAAATCACAGCTGCTTCTGTTGCCTGCATGCTAGTATTCCTGTGTTGTAGCATCAGTAAGTTGGCACCTCATTTTAACATATAGCTGGTGTTACTTCTCATTAAATCAGATGGCAATGCTAAAGTGAGGAATATGCCAGGCCATTAGATTACAGCTTGAGGTTGAATATAATGCTGCTGCTGCTGCTGCTGATGTCCCACAGTGCTCATAGCAGATCTGTTCTTAACCTACCCTATTTTACATGGAAATAATGTTCTACATCATAGTACTGAGCAATGGGTAATAAATGCTGGCCCAGCCAATAAGGTTCCCACCCCGTTCAAAGAATAAACAGGAAAAAGCTTGTTGATGGTTAAGGTTAAATAGGCCTTTCTCTCTTATTAGTTCTCTCATCAACTGCTGCATATCCAATCTAACAGATGTATCCTTCAGAACTCAGTAGGCTTTCCATGTTTGATGTGATGCCTTCGTGGGATTCATAAACAATGTTGATCACTTCCAGGGCCAATCCCTCTTTGCTGGTGCCACTACGTCTGTTGGAGCAGGACATAGCCAGGGTTGGCTATGGAGGAATCTGGTTCATTGGTTATAAAATTCTGTGAGTATAGCCTTGTCAGATTGTTGTCAGACTAGAATATGAGACAGCTTTCCCTATTTTAATACAAACTCCCAGGTGCCAGTGAGAAGACTTTTCAGCATCACTCTGTCCCAGTGGTCTGCCTAGTTTTATATTTTATAGTTGTTTTGTCAGTTGTTACACCTTCATGGCTTGCTGGGCCATGTACGTGGAATAAGGTGGAAGCTATATCAGGATATCTGGGTTCAAATTTCACCCTGATAGCTGGCTGAGTTTAATTTCAATTAATAAATCTGAAATTGAAAGCTAGTTTTAGTAATAGTGACCATGAAATTATTGAAACTGGGTTACTATTAATGGCAATGTAAATGGCCCTTCAGCGGCCCCTTAATGTTTCCCCAAGGTCGTATCCTCACTTTATCCTCCACTTAATCTCTCAAATCCAGCATGCCATCCCGACATCAGGATGTGTCCAGTCTGGCCCTGGCAAAATCCTGGACTGACCACCAAGTCCCCCTTGTTGGTATTGTATGATTGTCAGCAACTCCCTGAGGCCGGATGTCCTCCCTGGATAAAGGATAATGTCCCATTTCCAACCACTCATTGTTGTTCACATTGGGTAAGTGGGGCAGCTGCCAACAGCAAGGAAGGGCTCCTCATCTATCCTGACCTTTGAGTTGAGTCCATGGCACCCCACTTAATCCAGCTCCAGGCATGGCTTCCCAAATGGTCAATATAATTGTAGTAAAGCTTCTTAACACTAATATTTCAATCCCTTTGTGACAAAAGTTAACATATAATTTATCTTTCTAATTTCTTGCTGTACCTACATTGCTAACTTCTGTATAATTCATGTGCAAAGACATCCAGACCTTTCTGAATGTAGACACGTCCATGTTTGTCACAATTAAGAAAATATTCTGGTTTTTAAAAGTAAAAATCCTACCAGAGCCGTTAACTTCAAACTTGACATTGTTTTCTATGTTCTTGCCAAATCTCTTTACCCATCTATATCTCTCTGCAGCTTCTTTGTGTTCACACCACTTAACTTCCCACCTAACTTTGTATATCAGCAAATCTATCAAGGTCACTCTCATTCCCCTCATCTAAGTCATTCATATAGATTGTAAGTAGCTGAGGCCCGAGTACTGATCTTTGTGGTTCTTTGCTGTTACAGCCTGTCAACATGAAAGCTTCCTATTTATTTTTACACTCTGTTTTCTTAATTGTCCTGGCTACAACTCAGACAGGCTAGTTATTGAGCCAGCAACCTCTTGTCTGCCCTGACTTAGTGTTGCATTTGACAGTGCCTTAACCAATAGCTATTCAAAGAAGTACTTGAAAATAATTTCCAACCTGTACTAAAATATTCAGTGTTAGATATTTTTCAGGCATAACCTTGACCAGAGGAGATGCATAGTTTCAGTGGTTGATTTTGGATATCAGCACAGTTGGAACGTAGCCTCTGTGTGCGAAAGAGATGTTTTCTTTTATCTTAATATTTGATCATGTCATTGTGCATGTGCAAGATTCCTTGGTATAGTTGTTTGGGGCATGTCTTTTGGTCCTTGTGTGGAAGACTGGAAGTGGCAGTATCTCATTAAACAATGTATTTCTGATTCTCTTTACATTTAACTGTGAGGTAATGCACCAACACAACTATCTTTTATTAAATCAGTTGAGAGTTAGCTTTAAAAGGCAATGCTCACTAAATGACTCAATAAAACCTGTTGAATTCTGACCTCAATGGGCTTCCTTCTCTAAATAGTGAACCGATTAAATATTTGAAAGCAACTAAAAGATGAATAATAAGCAAAATCAGAGAATGCTGGAGAGACCTAGGAGGTCTGGCATCATCTGTAGAGAGAAAGCAGATTAATGTTTCATCAGCAAAGTCATAACAGACTCAAAATGTTAACTCTGTTTCTCTCTTCACAGATGTGTTTGTTTCAAATTTCCAGCATCCACAGTATGCCTTATAAGATGAATAATATTTCATTATAAACTAGAAAAACACAATTAAAGCAGCTAACGTTAAGTAGAGTGAGACTACATTGTAAACAGTTCCTCACTAGATTTTAAATTGTTTTAACAGACTCGTATGGTAATGTTTCCATTAAAATTATTTTATCATCTGAACACCTCAAAAATTGTTTCAATCCTGAAGGGCAAACCTCAGCCCTGTAGTAAAATCTTACATTCTTACATCTGTAGCACATGTTAAGGATATCCAGTTCTGTGTTCACAAAGAATCACTGGACTCAAAACATTAACTCTCTTTCTCTCTACAGGTGCTATGAGACCTGCTGTGTTTTGTCAACAATTTTTGCTTTTGTTAATTGATATCCAAATTGTCTCTGATAAGGTTATTTTGAACTCAAGGCTAAGGTTTATAGTATTTGCACTAATTCAGCAAAGATCTGGTCCTGCATAAGAATGTTACTTCGAGCAACAATACAGGAATCAAGCTCAGCTAAACCAGTTGACATTAATGCAGGATCATATTAACTTCATAGTAGCAACATTTATATGCAGGGATCTTTTCTTAAAAAGCAAAAGGAAGATATTCAAGATTTCTGCCTTTTTCGAGTTACCTGGGAAATTAGGGAGCCAGTAGGTAGCTCTTTGTTATTTTCTCTGTGGCAATGGCTTGACCAATCAGAGTTGACTTGCCAAACAAGCAGCTTCCTTTTTTTGCCTTGAAAAATAAGTTGTGATTGTTTGAACTTTGACATTATTGCATTTACCCTGATGAGTTTAAGAAAAAAGCTTCAACAACATTTCTGGGTTTTTTTTCAGCAATAATTGTAGGGGGTCATACTTTTTTTCCATTTATGACAAGTGGGTGTTACGAGGAGAAAATGAGGACTGCAGATGCTAGAGGTCAGAGCTGAAAAGTGTGTTGCTGGAAAAGCGCAGCAGGTCAGGCAGCATCCAAGGAGCAGGGGAATCGACGTTTTGGGCATAAGCCCTTCTTCAGGAATCTCTGAAGAAGGGCTTATGCCGAAACGTCGATCCTCCTACTCCTTGGATGCTACCTGACCTGCTGCGCTTTTCCAGCAACACATTTTTCAGCTCAAGCGGGTGTTACTGGCTGGTCAGCATTTATTGCCCGTCCCTAGTTGCCCTTGAGAAGATGATGATGAGCTGCCTTCTTGAACTACTATGATCCACCTGCTGTGGGTTGACCCACAATGCACGTAGGGAGGGACTTCCCAGAATTTTGACCCAGCAACACTGAAATCTCAAAACAGAAGATGCCAGAGGAGTAAGCGTTAATACAAAATCTGATGGTGGCTATTAATGGAACATATGATAAATCTTCTTGTGGGGGAAAGCAATTGAAGCAAAAGATATTGTAACAGGGAAATGGATTAGAGGAGCAACCTTGGTACAGTGGCTGGAACGATGAGCATAGGAACAGTAAAAAGTTGGATGGACAGTCAAAAGGGTAATGTATGACATATTAATAATAGGATCAGAAACAAAGTGGACAAGAGAAAGGATATTGTCCTGAGTGAGCCCATAAGATGAGGAAATGGCGCTTGATTCTAGATGACAATAAAATGAAATGATGCAACTTGCAGCCTAGCAGGGAATCCTCAGCGAGGGAGTAGTGACCTTGAGTTACAGTTAGAACTAAATGACCCAAATGAGTTCACAATGCCAGGTATTTAGTTTGGCAACCAAAATGTCGGGGAACAAAAGACTTGATTAGTTGGTTGGCATACAGCACTGCGCTTTGGAAATCAGTGGGAGGTTAAGACCTAAAGCAGTTAGGATTTTGCCCTGTTAGGAGAAATCTGAGGCCTGCTTCCTGGCAATAAGCACAGATCCTGGATGACACTAGTTATTTGTTTGTCAGTAATGAAACATATGGAAGCCTAATGGTGGAATAAATGAAATAAGGGAATTGTTACTTTATTCTCAGTGTTGCACTGCTTTAATGCCATTGCTCATT